>NC_053024.1:656721119-656836258 GCF_003073215.2 Triticum urartu | reverse complement strand
TTGCCGTTTTATTTTTATGTCTTGGCAGACAAGTTTTTGATTTCTTGTCCGGTAAGTATACGAATTAGAAACAGAGTCGGTTTGGGATTGTGGTCGCGACACAATACCGCCTCTGGTCCTAATATATATATAGCTACCGGCTGCGGCCAGAGATACACCGAAAAACACCTAGGGTTTTGCCTCATCTCACAACTTGCGCCGCCATCGTAGTCTACTCCATCCCAAACGCCGGCGTGCATCGGCGCGTGGGAGAGCAGGTCTCCGAAACCGTTCGTCTTTGCGATCCTGCACCGGGAGAGGACGAATTAGGTTTTTGGGAAGCGCTGTGCGCGACTGCTCAAATTCGTCATCACGGGTCGTCTTCCGTCCAAGTCGGGCGGTGCTACTCATCGTCGTATTCATCGCCGTCAGCAGCAGATCGTCGCCAACATCGTCATCAACACTGTCGCACCCTTAATAGCTAACGATCAATACGTCCAACATCCTCTGTTCATGTCTGTTTCTACAGCTACTGTTACGTGTTTGCTGCTGTTATGCATGTCTTGCTGTTCTTCTAGTTTGCTAGATTTTTGCATGCTAGTATCTCTTCTAGTCATGAATTATTTACTGGAATTAATCATGAACTTGCCTAATTTTCTAACATCACCGCCAATTGGTATTGGGATATATTTTTTTGTGCAACAAGTCCAAGGCCATACGTACGAAAATTGTCCTCCTCTTACAAGACCAACTTTACAAAATTAGAAAATAACACACATGTACGTAAGTATATCGCCGCGGTCTTTCTCTTGCACTGGCCGGTGGCGCGCCATGAGCAAAGATCGATCTGTCATTGGATCTCTGGAACACACTTGAAGGCAAGGTAACATTGTTGAGACAAACAATTACCTTGACCATATATAGCAAAGAAATGGATCCAAATCCAAGAAAAGGATGAATTGGACAAAATTGGTAGCTTCGTGGCATCAAAAGGAGAAGGAACGAATCCAAGATTCGGGTCAAAATTGCGTCGTCAAAATACACTCAATCTCCTCGCGGTGGGACACATCCCACAACCCTAAGATCACCCTCCATGTCGCCAAGAAGCCGTCTACGAGGGAGGAGAGAAGGAAGAAGAAGAAGCAGAATGACACTACCGCCTCTGGCGCAACCCTAGGGTCGACCCTAATGGCACCATCTCCACTGCGCCATCACACCATCATTGTCGTCGCCTCTGTCATTTCATTCTTGAGCAGCAATGCCTCCATGGCACCTTTCATGTTAAAATTTGCAGTGCACTTGTATAGTCATGTCATGGCTCCCTTAATACAGTAAAAAATTGGAAGAAAATTGGAGTCATTTTCCTGTAAAGAAAGTTCAGCCACCTCATATATATAAGAGATGTGATGGCCGATTTAGCAACGCCCAATCAATCAATCAATCTAAAACTTTTACCTTTATCTTTTTATCTCTCTTTCATTTTATTCTTCCCCGTTCTTCTTTGTCTTTCATGTTCAGTGGCAGCTATCTACGAGACCCTAGGGGTGTTTAGGTCGACCTAGGGCATCCCACAGCAAGCGCTCCCTATGGGGTCCCTCCTAGATGAGTGGGGTTTCGGGTCCTTAAAAAATCTCGTTATCGTGTCTTGCGTATCCGGCAAGACTCTTCTGGCAACGTTGGCTTGCTTATCACGCTCGACGCCGGGGTACACAGTGACGTGTCTGTGTGCGAACAGAAAGCCAATTAGCTTTCTAACAAGTAAGGTTAGCTTTAATTTATCAATAATGAAGTTGTGGACTGCATATCTATTCTTCCCGGCCCAGGTAGGATGAGAGGGTGCGCAAGCCCGAGGTGTAAATTGTTAGAGTCCATATTGGGATCAAGGGAAATATTCTTAATTTGATTACGAGAATTTCGGTTGCTGCATTTACTAAAGAGGATGGATGATTTACTCCAATTTGGTGTTTGCCCAGAAATATCACAAGAAAGATAATGATATGCGTAAAAATGGAGGCATCATTATTATCCACACTACGCCAAACAATCAAGTAATTAACAACCATTGAGGAATGTTTGGGGGCAGAGAGGCCAGTTGGATACCTTCCAAACGATTAGAATTAAAGGCTTATTGTAAAAAAGTGACAGTTTGTTGACAAAAGAGTGAAAAGATACGGCGATAACGGACAACCTTGTCGGATACCTTCCAGTGCCCCGAAAGGAGTGAAAAGGTTGGGCATTAATGTTAACGGCAAAGGAGACATATGTCATGGATTTAAAAAATTAGTTTATGAAATGACAATGCAACCCTTTAGAGTACAGGCCAGCCGCCACGCCTCTGCCAGTACATTAGCGGATCTCCATGCCATTGCCAATGGTCTTTGTGGCTGTTGCACCATTGCGGTTCTTTGGGATGAACCTAGGTTGCTCCATGACAAGGTTGAGACGAATTTTACAAAGATCTGTTCTAGTGACAACCTAGGGGAGGGGTGGGGCTGCACCCGGACACGTGGACTGGGGACGGCATGGTGTCGGAAGCAGAGAATGCCCTCCTCCTCCCTTGCCCAAAAATGTTGAAGCTGCTATCTTGTCCATGCGTCTGGATTCGGTGCCTGGTCCTGATGGTTTGCATGTACGATTCTTTTTGAAATTTTGGAGTGCCATCAAAGGGGTGGCGATGGACATTTTCTAGGATTTCTATTTCGGGGTGCTTGACGCCTCGCGTTTGAACTATGATGTCGTAACATTAATCATAAAGGTAGTGGGAGCGATGGATATTCGATAGTTCAGACTGATCATGGTTATTAATGTGATCTTTCATATCCTAGCTAAGGCGGATGCCATTAGTGTGGCTCCTATTATGGCTATGATTATCCATCCAAACTAATCAACCTTTGTCCAAGGGCTGTTTATTAACAATATTGTGGGTGCATTTTTTGTACTTTTAGGTAGGTCCAATCACTTTTGTAACGCAACGGGTTCAACCGAGCTACCACCTTGTGTCTGCTTGTCTGTTTGCGCACGCTGCCGCTTGATAAATTCATTTTGCATCATGTTTTCCTACTGTTATTTATGATGTTTTTATGCATCATAAAGCTTTTTGGGGTAATTCTAATACCTTTTCTCTCATAATATGCAAGGTACACACAAAAAGGGAGAATTCCGGCAGCTGGAAATTTGGACATGGAAAAGCTACGTCAGGCCACCTATTCTGCACAAGTCCAAACAAGCTAAACTTTAGGGAGATTTTTTATGGAATATATAAGAAATATTGGAGCCAATAAGTACCAGAGGGGGCCCACCAGGTGGGCACAACCCACCTAGGCGCGCCCTGGTGGGTTGTGCTCCCCTCGGCCCACCTCCGGTGCCCATCTTCTATTATATAAGTCATTTTGACCTAGAGAAAATAAGGGAGGACTTTCGGGACGGAGCACCGCCGTCTCGAGGCAGAACTTGGGCAGGAGCACTTTTGCCCTCCGGTGGAGTGATTCCGCCAGGGGAACTTCCCTCCCGGAGGGGAAAATCATTGTCATCATCATCACCAACAACTCTCCCATCTTGGGGAGGTCAATCTCCATCAACATCTTCAACATTACCATCTCATCTCAAACCCTAATTCATCTCTTGTGTTCAATCTTGTTACTGGAACTATAGATTGGTGCTTGTGGGTCACTAGTAGTGTTGATTACATCTTGTAGTTGATTACTATATGGTTTACTTGGTGGAAGACTATATGTTCAGATCCAATATGCTATTTAGTACCCCTCTGATCTTGAGCATGAATATCATTTGTGAGTAGTTACTTATGTTCTTGAGGTCACGGGAGAAATCATGTTGCAAGTAATCATGTGAACTTGATGTGTGTTCGATATTTTGATAGTATGTATGTTGTGATTCCCTTAGTGGTGTCATGTGAACATCGACTTCATGACACTTCGCCATATTTGGGCCTAAGGAAATGCATTGTGGAGTAGTTATTAGATCATGGGTTGCGAGAGTGACAGAAGTTTAAACCCTAGTTTATGCGCTATTCCGTAAGGGAGCGATTGGATCCAAAAGTTTAATGCTATGGTTAGAATTTATTCTTAATACTTTTCTCGTAGTTGCGGATGCTTGCGAGGGGGTTAATCATAAGTAAGAGGTTTGTTCAAGTAAGAACAACACCTAAGCACCGGTCCACCCACATATCAAATTATCAAAGTAGCAAACACGAATCGAATCAACATGATGAAAGTGACTAGATGAAATTTCCATGTACCCTCAAGAACTCTTTGCCTATTATAAGACACCATTTTGGCATGTCCTTTGCCTCAAAAGGATTGGACTACCTTGCTACACTTTTTATATTATTATCGTTACTTGCTCGTTACAAATTATCTTGCTATCAAACTACTCTGTTACTTACAATTTCAGCGCTTGCAGACATTACCTTGCTGAAAACCACTTGTCATTTTCTTCTGCTCCTCGTTGGTTTCGACACTCTTACTTATCGAAAAGAGCTACAATTGATCCCCTATACTTGTGGGTCATCACCACTTGGGGGGTGTCAGCGGACAATATTTCATATACAAGTTTTAAAAATTATTGCTCTATTGCTAGGAGAACGTCCTTGCTCATCCTTCAGTTATGTGTTCACTCTTCATCCGTTTGTATGGGTGATGTCTATCCTAACCCAAGAAAGAGAAGATTTTTTAGGTGCACCACGCCGCCACTTCTCTATCCGTAGGTTGCCATACTCTTCTCCTATGTCGGACCTACCAGTGCACGGGGGAGGGGGAAGGCGCCTGGTCTACCTAACGGAGATGTAGTTTCTTTCGATTTGCAAGTTTTAGGTACATTTTGATGTTCATTAGTTAGGCCCTTTTATCGATGATGAGAAGATCACACAATAAAGTCGCCTCGAGTGATGCGTCGTTGATGGTGGTAGATGTTTGTTCGACGAATCACTAGTAGAAAAAGGGTCAAATGTTCAGCTCATTAGTCCCGGTTTGTATTTGAGCCGGCACTAATGTGACCAATAGTGTCGATTCCAACGGCTAGACGGGCGGCGCTCATTAGTACTGGTTCATGGCGAACCTTTAGTACTGGTTCGTGCCACAAACCGGTACTAAAGAGGTGGTGGCCTTTAGTATGGTTGGTGGCTCCAACCGGTACTAAAGACCCCCCCTTAGTACGGGTTGGTGGCTCCAACCGGTACTAAAGGTGGTGGCCTTTAGAACGGGTTGGTGAAAGGTGGTGGCCTTTAGTACGGGTTGGTGGCTCCAACCGGTACTAAAGACCCCCCCTTTAGTACCAGTTGGAGCCACCAACCGGTACTAAAGGTGGTGCGCTACCACCCGCAGTGCACAATGTTTAGTCCCACCTCGCTAGTTGAGAGGAGCTCGCACCGGTTTATAAGCCCCGCCGTGGCTACCGTGTCGAGCTCCTCTCTAAGAAGGCCTTTGTGGGCCTATTGCAAGTCTTATTCCCTGTGGGGCCTACTGGGCCGTACGGGCCTGCATCCTGGCCTAACTAGAGGTTGGGTTTCTAGTCGTATTCAGGCCGTGCCGGCCCAGTAGGCGGGCTGTTTTTGCTTTGTTTCAAAAGAAATCCACCAACCGGGACTAAAGGTCCCCAAGACCACGGCGCGCCTCATGCCACGTGGTTGCCCTTTAGCACCGGTTCATGCTGAACCGGTACTAAAGGGGGGGGGGCTTTAGTGCCCACACTTTAGTGCCGGTTACCGAACCGGCACTAAAGGGCCTTACGAACCAGTGCTATTGCCCGGTTCTGCACTAGTGAATACTTCTTCCTCGAGCCTTCCCATATCAATGGTGTTGTATGTGAACGTAAATCGCTCTCAAGCATAGATTCCTGTTGTCCATTCTGGATGGTAAGGCTAGAGTTTGCACTATTTTTAGGGTGGCGGTCAACGGTGGTTTCGTTCCCAGTTGAATTCTCCAGCCTCATCTTTATTGGTGTGAGGCCTACGATATTTTGTGGAGGTTGCATTTTTGGATCCGTCACTACTGGAGTCAGGATCTTTGCCATCTCCTGAATCTTTGTCGTCAGCTAGCTGATGGCAAAGACGGTCTATGCCATAAGTTTAAATGAAACTGACGGCAAATAATAAGTTGACGGCAAAGATGTTGGCTACCGTCAGCCAACTCTTTGTCGTCCGCTCGCTGATGGCAAAGAGGGAGGGTGGCCTGATAACCCACAAGTACAGGGGATCACAACAGCTTTCGAGGGTAGAGTATTCAACCCAAATTTATTGATTCGACACAAGGGGAGCCAAAGAATATTCTCAAGTATTAGCAGATGAGTTGTAAATTCAACCACACCTAGAAACTTAGTATCTGCAGCAAAGCGTTTAGTAGCAAAGTAATATGATAGTGGTGGTAGCGGCAACAAAAGTAAAGACAGCAAAAGTAATGTTTTTGGTATTTTGTAGTGATTGTAACAGTAGCAGCGGAAAAGTAAATAAGCGTAAACCAGTATATGGAAAACTCGTAGGCACCGGATCAGTGATGGATAATTATGCCAGATGCGGTTCATCATGTAACAGTCATAACATAGGGTGACACAGAACTAACTCCAATTCATCAATGTAATGTAGGCATGTATTCCGTATATAGTAAGCGGGGTCCTATTGTCCTACCCTCCCATGGCAGCGAGGTCCTATTGGAAACTAAGGGATATTAAGGCCTCCTTTTAATAGAAAACCGGAACAAAGCATTAGCACATAGTGAATACATGAACTCCTCAAACTATGGTCATCACCGGGAGTGGTCCCGATTATTGTCACTTCGGGGTTGCCGGATCATAACACATAGTAGGTGACTATAGACTTGCAAGATAGGATCTAGAACTCTCATATATTCATGAAAACATAATAGGTCCAGATCTGAAATCATGGCACTCGGGCCCTAGTGACAAGCATTAAGCATAGCAAAGTCATAGCAACATCAATCTCAGAACATAGTGGATACTAGGGATCAAACCCTAACAAAACTAACTCGATTACATGATAAATCTCATCCAACCCATCACCGTCCGGCAAGCCTACGATGCAATTACTCACACACGGCGGTGAGCATGATGAAATTGGTGATGGAGGATGGTTAATGATGACGACAGCGATGAATCCCCCTCTCCGGAGCCCCAAACGGACTCCAGATCAGCCCTCCCGAGAGGTTTTAGGGCTTGGCGGCGGCTCCGTATCGTAAAACGCGATGATTTCTTCTCTCTGATTTTTTCTCTCTCCAAAACCAAATATATAGAGTTGGAGTTGGCGTCGGAGGGTCAACAGGGGGGCCCATGAGGTAGGAGGGCGCGCCCTAGGGGGGGGGCGCCCCCCACCCTCGTGAGAAGGGTGTGGGCCCCCTGGTCTTCATATTTGGCGAGGATTTTTTATTATTTTTTCTAAGACCTCCCGTGGAGTTTCAGGTCATTCCGAGAATATTTGTTTTCTGCACATAAAACAACACCATGGTAATTCTGCTGAAAACAGCGTCAGTGCGGGTTAGTTTCATTCAAATCATACAAGTTAGAGCCCAAAACAAGGGCAAAATTGTTTGGAAAAGTAGATACGACGGAGACATATCAACTCCCCCAAGCTTAAACCCTTGCTTGTCCTCAAGCAATTCAGTTGACAAACTGAAAGAAAGAAAAACTTTTACAAACTCTATTTGCTCTTGTTGTTGTAACTATGTCAAGCCAGCATTCAAGTTTTCAGCATAGATCATAACTAACCACATTTGCAATAATTCTCAGGTCTCATCATTACTCATATCAATAGCATAATCAACTAGCAAGTCATAATAATAAATCTCGGACGACAACACTTCCTCAAAACAATCATAATATGATATAACAAGATGGTATCTCGCTAGCCCTTTCTGAGACCGCAAAATATAAATGCAGAGCACCTTTAAAGATCAAGGACTGACTAGACATTGTAATTCATGGTAAAAGAGATCCAATCATAGTCATACCCAACATAGATTAATAGTGATGAATGCAAATGACGGTTGTGCTCTCCAGCTAGTGCTTTTTAATAAGAGGGTGATGACTCAACATAAAAGTAAATGGATAGGCCCTTCATAGAGGGAAGCAGGGATTTGTAGAGGTGCCAGAGCTCGGTTTTGAAATAGAAATAAATTGTATTTTGAGCGGTATACTTTCATTGTCAACGTAACAACTAAGAGATGGCGATATCTTCCATGCTAAACACATTATAGGCGGTTCCCAAACAGAATGGTAAAGTTTATACTCCCTCTCCACCAACAAGCATCAATCCATGGTTTGCTCGAAACAACGAGTGCCTCCAACATACATCAGGTCCCAGGGGGAGTTTTGTTTGCAATTAATTTTGATTTAGTTTGCATAAAGCATGGGACTGGGCATCCCGGTGACCAGCCATTTTCTCGTGAGTGAGGAGCGGAGTCCACTCCTCTTGAGAATAACCCGCCTAACACGGAAGATAAGGACAACCTTTGTTGGTACATGAGTTATTCGAGCATACAAAACATAATGTTTATTTGAAGGTTTAGAGTTCGGCACATACAAATTTACTTGGAACGGCAGGTAGATACCGCATATAGGAAGGTATAGTGGACTCATCTGGAATAACTTTGGGGTTTAAGGGATTGGATGCACAAGTAGTATTCCCGCTTAGTACAAGTGAAGGCTAGCAAAAGACTGGGAAGCGACCAACTAGAGAGAGACAACAGCCATGTACATGCATTAAAATTAATAAACATTGGATGCAAGCATGAGTAGAATATAATCCACCATGAACATAAATATCGTGAAGGCTATGTTGATTTTGTTTCAACTACATGCGTGAACATGTGCCAAGTCAAGTCACTTAAATCATTCAAAGGAGGATACCACCCCATCATACCACATCATAATCGTCTCAATAGCATGTTGGCATACAAGGTAAATCATTATAACTCATAGCTAATCAAGCGTGGCACAAGCAACTCTGATCTCTAATTGTCATTGCAAACATGTTTATTCATAATAAGCTGAATCAAGAACGACGGGCTCATCATATTTACAAAAACAAAAGTGGTCGAGTTCATACCAGTTTTTCTCATCTCAGTCAGTCCATCATATATCATCATAATTGCCTTTCACTTGCACGACCGAACGGTGTGAATAATAATAAGAGTGTACGTGCATTGGACTAAGCTGGAATCTGCGAGCATTCAATAAACAGGAGAAGACAAGGCAATATGGGCCCTTGGTTAAATCAACAATAATGCATATAAGAGCCACTTCAACAATTTAATTATGGTCTTCTCCTACTGACCCCCAAAGAAAAGAAAATAAATAAAACTATTTACACGGGAAAGCTCCCAACAAGCAAAAGAAGAACAGGAAATATTTTTGGGTTTTCTTTTTGATTATTACTACTACAGCAGAAAAATAAACTACTACTAATTTTTTTTGGTTTTTCTTAAGGTTTGACAAACACACAAGAAGAAAGTAGGAAAAGGAAAATAAACTAGCATGGATATTACAGTGAAAAAGTATGAGCACCGACATCTAGCAATGAGTGTGTGTGAGCATAAATGTAATGTCGGTGAGAAATACGTACTCCCCCAAGCTTAGGCTTTTGGCCTAAGTTGGTCTATGGCCACGGTTGGCCATTGTGGATATCCATAATAATAGTTGTTGGGGTCGTACTGTGATGAGGAGGGTTAGTTGGGATCATACTGATGTGCAGCGGTTATCGCCTGCTGAGCTGCAGTGTGGAGTCAGGCTGCCTCCGCTCTCCTCTCGTACTCTTCTGCCTCCTCTCTGGTAATGACATATCTTCCTTTTGTCTATGAATCAAAGAAGGCAGGAGCAGGGAGAGTAATATGGAAAACACGTCGTTTATCAAAAATTAAGCGATATAAGAGAGGTGATTCAGGCCTCTCGGCAAACTGGTGCGAAGCCATAGAGTTATAATCTAAATATGCAGGAGGCAACTCCATATCACCCTCACGAATGTCTATTTCAAGAAAATGAGCTAAGCGGGTTGCGTAAATTCCTCCAAAGAAATCTCCATTATGTCTATTATGATGCAACCTACGAGCTACAATTGCTCCCATATGATAAGATTGGTATCCTAACACAGCACTCCTAAGAATGCTAAGATCAGGGACACACATGTGACATGCTTCGTCCTTAGCATTTATGCATCTACTGATAAAGAGAGCAAAATAATGTATAACAGGAAGGTGAATGCTCCCTATGGTAGCCTACGTTATATATCTAGATTCCCCCATAGTTATACTAGCAAGAAAGTTTCTAAAGTCAGATTTAGGGGGATCCCTAACACTACCCCATGATGGAAGTTCGCAAGCAGAAGTGAAATCCTCTAGGTCCAGGGTATAAGAATTTTCATAAAGATCAAACATGACTGAAGGAGAACTACGCGAAGATGAATACTCAAACCTCCTCACAAATGAACTTGTGAGATCATGATACTGGGGGCATTTGTTAGCCTCAAAATCGTCAAGACCGGCATTGCACAGATATGCTTTAAATTCTTCTTTAATTCCCGCACGGTCCATAAAATTTTCCGACAGCCATTCGCAAGGCCGTACTGGAGCTTCTCTTGGTGGATCCTCGTCAGCATCGTGCATAGCAATCCTGGGTCCTTGCTTCTTAGAGGAACCACCTTGGAACATCTTCCTAAACATATTGTTTTTCTCTGAAAAATTCTGAAATTTTTAGTAACTTCAAAGTAAAAGTAAACCAAACTCAATAATATTGATAGCAACTACTCCTACAAGTGCCTAGAGCCTATATCAAGCATTAGAACTACTTAGAACCATATAAATTTGACATGCAAGCTCAAGAACATGGTCACCTATGCAGCACAAATTTGCAATGAATAAAGCACTAGAACAAAAACTAATTGGACCAATGGAGGAGTCACATACCAAGGAATAATCTCCCCAAGCAGTTTTGCGAGAGGTGCTTTGAGCAAGGAGATCGAAAATCACATCAAAAGTGGCTGGAAGTTGTGCTTGAGTTGGTTTTTCGGGTTTGTGTGAGACAGAGGAAGAAGATGGGTGCTGGGATAAGTGGAGGAGGGCCACCATGGGCCCACGAGGCAGGGGGCGCGCCCTATAGGGAGGGGCACCCACCACCCTCGTGACCAGGTGGCAGCTCCTCCCGCGGTAATTTTTGCACAGTAAATCCTCAAATATCCCCGAAAAAATCATATTAAATTGGCATGGCATTCTGAGGACTTTTATTTTCGGGATATTTTTATTTTGCACGGATAAGTCAGGAAACAGACAGAAAAATACTATTTTTACTTTATTTAATATAAATAACAGAAAGTAAAAGTGGGGTGCAGAAGTTTGTGCTTCTTGTTTCATCCATCTCATGCTCATCAAAAAGAATCCACTAACAAGGTTGATCAAGTCTTGTTAACCAACTCATTCCGATAATCATGAAACCGGAGAAATTTCGAATAACACTAAGTTACCTCAATGGGGATATGTGCACATCCCCAATAATAAGTATATCATATTTCTTCTTGACAGTAGGAAGAGGAAATTCAAAACCTCCAAATATAATCAATGGAATTTTTCCAATAGAGTTGATACTACATGTTGGGGAACGTAGCAGAAATTTAAAATTTTTCTACGCATCACCAAGATCAATCTATGGAGTCATCTAGCAACGAGGGGAAGAGGAGTGCATCTACATACCCTTGTAGATCTCAAGCGGAAGCGTTCAAGAGAACGGGGTTGATGGAGTCGTACTCGTCGTGATCCAAATCACCGATGACCGAGCGCCGAACGGACGGCACCACTGCGTTCAACACACGTACGGTTGGGAGAGACGTCTCCTCCTTCCTGATCCAGCAAGGGGAGAGGAGAGGTTGATGGAGATCCAGTAGCACGACGGCGTGGTGGTGGAAGCAGCGGGATCTCGGCAGGGCTTCGCCAAGCACCACCGAGAGGGAGAGGTGTCACGGAGGGAGAGGGAGGCGCCAGGGACTTACGTGCGGCTGCCCTCCCTCCCCTCCACTATATATAGGGCCAGGGGGGCGCCGGCCCCTCTAGATACCATCTAGATGGGGGGGGGCAGCGGCCAAGAGGGTGGCTTGGCCCCCAAGCCAAGTGGAGGTGCCCCCCACCCCTTGGGTTTCCAACCCTAGGCGCAGGGGGAGGCCCAAGGGGGGCGCACCAGCCCACCAGGGGCTGGTTCCCTTCCCACTTCAGCCCATGAGGCCCTCCGGGATAGGTGGCCCCACCCGGTGGACCCCCGGGACCCTTCTGGTGGTCCCGGTACAATACCGGTGACCCCCGAAACTTTCCCGGTGGCCGAAACAAGTCTTCCTATATATAAATCTTTACCTCCGGACCATTCCGGAACTCCTTGTGACGTCCGGGATCTCATCCGGGACTCTGAACAACATTCGGGTTACCGCATACTAATATCTCTACAACCCTAGCGTCACCGAACCTTAAGTGTGTAGACCCTATGGGTTCGGGAACCATGCAGACATGACCGAGACAACTCTCCGGCCAATAACCAACAGCGGGATCTGGATACCCATGTTGGCTCCCACATATTCCATGATGATCTCATCGGATGAACCACGATGTCGAGGATTCAATCAATCCCGTATTCAATTCCCTTTGTCAATCGGTACGTTACTTGCCCGAGATTCGATCGTCGGTATCCCGATACCTTGTTCAATCTCGTTACCAGCAAGTCTCTTTACTTGTTCCGTAACACATCATCCCGTGGTCAACTCCTTGGTCACATTGTGTACATTATGATATGATGATGTCCTACCGAGTGGGCCCAGAGATACCTCTCCGTTTACATGGAGTGAAAAATCCCAGTCTCGATTCGTGCTAACCCAACAGACACTTTCGGAGATACCCGTAGTGCACCTTTATAGCCACCCAGTTATGTTGTGGTGTTTGGTACACCCAAAGCATTCCTACGGTATCCGGGAGTTGCACAATCTCATGGTCTAAGGAAATGATACTTGACATTAGAAAAGCTTTAGCAGACGAACTATACGATCTTGTGCTAGGCTTAGGATTGGGTCTTGTCCATCACATCATTCTCCTAATGATGTGATCCCGTTATCAATGACATCCAATGTCCATGGTCAGGAAACCATGACCATCTATTGACCAACGAGCTAGTCAACTAGAGGCTTACTAGGGACATGTTGTGGTCTATGTATTCACACATGTATTACGGTTCCCGGTTAATACAATTATAGCATGAACAATAGACAATTATCATGAACAAGGAAATACAATAATAACCATTTTATTATTGCCTCTAGGGCATATTTCCAACAGTCTCCCACTTGCACTAGAGTCAATAATCTAGTTCACATCACTATGTGATTGCAATGAATCCAACACCCATGGGGTTTGTTCATATCTTTCTTGTGAGAGAGGTTTATTAGTCAATGAGTCTGAACCTTTCAGATCCATGTGTGATTTACAAATCTCTATGTCATCTTGTAGATGCAGCTACCACGCGCTACTTGGAGCTATTCCAAATAACTGTTCTACTATACGAATTCGGTTTACTACTCAGAGTCATCCGGATTAGTGTCAAAGTTTGCATCGATGTAACCCTTTACGACGAACTCTTTTACCACCTCCATAATCGAGAAAATTCCTTAGTCCACTAGTTACTAAGGATAAGTTCGACTGATGTCATGTGATCCATTCCTGGATTACTCTTGTACCCCTTGACCGACTCATGGCAAGGCACACTTCAGGTGCGGTACACAGCATAGCATACTGTAGAGCCTATGTCTAAAGCATAGGGGACGACCTTCGTCCTTTCTCTCTCTTCTGCCGTGGTCAGGTCTTGAGTCTTACTCAATGCTCATACCTTGTAACACAGCCAAGAACTTTGCTAATCTATTTTGAACTCCTTCAAAATCTTGTCACGGTATGTATTTATTTGAAAGTACTATTAAGCGTTTTTGATCTATCCTTATAGATCTTGATGCTCAATGTTCAAGTAGCTTAATCCAGGTTTTCCATTGAAAAACACTTTTCAAATAACCCCGTATGCTTTCCAGAAATTCTACATCATTTTTTATCAACAATATGTTAACAACATATACTCATCAAAAATTCTAGAGTGCTCCCACTCACTTCTTTGGAAATACAAGTTTCTCATAAACTTTGTATAAACCCAAAATCTTTGATAATCTCATCAAAGCGTATATTCCAATTCCGAGATGCTTACTCCGGTCCTTAGAAGGATTGCTGGAGCTTTGCATACTTGTTAGCATCTTTCAGGATTGGCAAAACCTTCTGGTTGTATCACATACAACCTTTCCTCAAGAAAAACGTCGAGGAAACAATGTTTTGACATCTTATCTGCAAGATTTCATAAATAATGCAGTAATTGCTAACATAATTCCAACAGACTCTTAGCATCACTACGAGTGAGAAAGTCTCATCGTAGTCAACTCCTTGAACTTGTCAGAAAACATCTTAATGACAAGTCGAGCTTTCTTAATGGTCACACTTACCATCATTGTTCGTCTTCCTTTTAAAATCCATCTGCACCCAACAGCCTTACGACGATCAAGTAGTTCTTCCAAAGTCTATACTTTGTTTTTATACATGGCTCCTCTCTTAGATTTTATGGCCTCGAGCCATTCGTCGGAATCTGGGCCCACCATCGCTTCTCCATAGCTCATAGATTCATTGTTGTCTAGCAACATGACTTCCAAGACAGGATTACGTACCACTCTGAAGTAGTATGCATCCTTGTCGACCTATGACGTTTGGTAGTGACTTGATCCGAAGTTTCATGATCACTATCATAAGCTTCCACTTCAATTGGTGTAGGTGCCACAGGAACAACTTCATGTGCCCTGCTACACACTAGTTGAAGTGACGGTTCAATAACCTCATCAAGTCTCCTCCATCCTCCCACTCAATTCTTTCGAGAGAAACTTTTCCTCGATAAAGGACCCATTTCTAGAAACAATCACTTTTGCTTCCGGATCTGAAATAGGAGGTATACCCAACTATTTTTGGGTATTCTATGAAGATGCATTTATCCACTCTGGGTTCGAGCTTATCAGCCTGAAACTTTTTCACATAAGCATCGTAGCACCAAACTTTTAAGAAAGGACAGCTTAGGTTTCTCTAAACCATAGTTCATACGGTATCGTCTCAACGGAATTGTGTGGTGCCCTATTTAAAGTGAGTGCGGTTGTCTCTAATGCCTAACCCATAAACGATAGTGGTAATTTGATAAGAGACATTATGGTATGCACCATATCCAATAGGGTGCAGTTGTGATGTTCGGACACACCATCACACTATGGTGGTCTAGGCGGTATTAGTTGTGAAACAATTTCCACAATGTCTTAATTGTGTGCCAAACTCGTAACTCAGATATTCATCTCTATGATCATATCATAGACATTTTATCATGTTGTCACGACGATCTTCAACTTCACTCTATAATTACTTAAACCTTTCAATAATTCAGACTTGTGTTTCATCAAGTAAATATACTCAGCATCTACTCAAATCATCTGTGAAGTAAGAACATAACGATATCCACCGCGTGCCTCAGCACTCATTGGACTGCACACATCAAAATGTATTACTTCCAACAAGTCACTTTCTTGTTCCATCTTATTGAAAACGAGGCCTTTCAGTCATCTTGCCCAAGTGGTATGATTTGCATGTCTTAAGTGATTCAAAATCAAGTGAGTCCAAACGATCCATCTGCATGGAGTTTCTTCATGCATATCTACCAATAGACATGGTTCGCATGTCTCAATCTTTACAAAAATGAGTGAGTCCAAAGATCCATCAACATGGAGCTTCTTCATGCGTTTTGTACCAACATGACTCAAATGGCAGTGCCACAAGTACGTGGTACTATCATTACTATCTTATATCTTTTGGCATGAACATGTGTATCACTACGATCGAGATTCAATAAACCATTCATTTTAGGTGCAAGACCATTGAAGGTATTATTCAAATAAACAGAGTAACCATTATTCTCCTTAAATGAATAACCGTGTGGCGATAAACATAATCCAATCATGTCTATGCTCAACGCAAACACCAAATAACAATTATTTCGGTTTAACACCAATCCCGATGGTAGAGGGAGCGTGCGATGTTTGATCACATCAACCTTGGAAACACTTCCAACACATATCGTCATCTCACCTTTAGCTAGTCTCCACAGCCTTTTATTTCAAGTTACTAATGCTTAGCAACCGAACCGGTATTTATTACCCTAGTGCTACTAGGAGTACTAGTAAAGTACACAATAATATGACGTATATCCAAAATACTTCTGTCGACCTTGCCAGCCTTCTCATCTACCAAGTATCTAGGGTAGTTCTGCTTCAGCGACCGTTCCCCTCATTATAGAAGCACTTAGTCTCGGGTTTGGTTCAACCTTGGGTTTCTTCACTAGAGCAGCAACTGATTTTCCGTCTCATGAAGTATCCCTTCTTTCCCTTGCCCTTCTTGAAACTAGTGGTCTAACCATCAACAATTGATGCTCCTACTTGATTTCTACTTTCACGGTGTCAAACATCGCGAGTTGCTCAAGGATCATCATGTTTATCCCTGATATGTTATAGTTCATCACGAAGCTCCAATAGCTTGGTGGCAGTGACTATGGAGAACCATCACTATCTCATCTGGACGATTAACTCCCACTCGATTCAAGCGATTGTAGTACTCAGACAATCTGAGCACATGCTCAACGATTGAGTTTTTCTCCCTTAGTTTGCAGGCTTAAGAAACTTGTCAGAGGTCTCATACCTCTTGACGTGGGCACTAGTCTGAAATCCCAATTTCAGTCTTTCGAACATCTCATATGTTCTGCGACGTTTCAAAAACGTCTTTGGTGCCACAATTCTAAACCGTTAGTATTGCGCACTGAACTATCACGTAGTCATCAAAACATGTATGTCAGATGGTCCCCAACATCTACAGACGACGCTCGAGGTTCAACACACTGAGCGGTGCATTAAGGACATAACCCTTCTGTGCAGCAATGAGGACAATCCTCAGTTCGTGCACCCAGTCCACATAATTGCTACTGTCAACTCTCAACTAAATTTTCTCTAGGAACACATCTAAAACAGTAGAACCAAAGCATGAGCTACAACATAATTTACAAAGACCTTTTGACTATGTTCATGATAATTAAGTTCATCTAATCAAATTATTCAATGAACTCCCACTTAGATAGACATCCCTCTAGTCATCTAAGTGATACATGATCTGAGTCAACTAGGCTGTGTCCGATCATCACGTGAGACGGACTAGTCATCATCGGTGAACATCTTCATGTTGATCGTATCCACTATACTACTCATGTTCAACCTTTCGGTCTTCCGTGTTTCGAGGCCATGTCTGTATATGCTAGGCTCGTCAAGTGAACCTAAGTGTATTGCATGTGTAAATCTGGCTTACACCCGTTGTATGCGAACGTTAGAACCTATCACACCCGATCATCACATGGTGCTTCGGAACAATGGACCTTAGCAATGGTGCACAGTTAGGGGGAACACTTTCTTGAAATTATTGCGAGGGATCGTCTTATTTATGCTACCATCATTCTAAGAAAATAAGATGTAAACATGACAAACATCACATGCAAATCATAAAGTGACATGATATGGCCAATATCATCTTGCGCCTTTGATCTCCATCTTCGAGGCGCGACATGAACACCATCGTCACCGGCATGACACCATGATCTCCATCATCGTGTCTTCATGAAGTTGCCTCGCCAACTATTACTTCTACTACTATGGCTAACGGTTAGCAATAAAGTAAAGTAATTACATGGCGTTTTCATTGACACGCATGTCATAAATAAATTAAGACAACTCCTATGGCTCCTGTCGGTTGTCATACTCATCGACATGCAAGTCGTGATTCCTATTACAAGAACATGAACAATCTCATACATCACATATACCATTCATCACATCCTTTTGGCCATATCACATCACATAGCATACCCTGCAAAAACAAGTTAGACGTCCTCTAATTGTTGTTGCATGTTTTACATGGCTGCTATGGGTTTCTAGCAAGAACGTTTCTTACCTACGCAAAACCACAATGGTGATATGCCAATTGCTATTTACCCTTCATAAGGACCCTTTTCATCGAATCCGATCCGACTAAAGTGGGAGAGACAGACACCCGCCAGCCACCTTATGCATCAAGTGCATGTCAGTCGGTGGAACCTGTCTCACGTAAGTGTACGTGTAAGGTCGGTCCGGGCCGCTTCATCCCACAATGCCGCCGAATCAAGATAAGACTAGTAACGGCAAGAAAATTGAACAAATCATCGCCCACAACTACTTTGTGTTCTACTCGTGCATAGAATCTATGCATAGACCTAGCTCATGATGCCACTGTTGGGGAACGTAGCAGAAATTTAAAAAATTTCTACGCATCACCAATATCAATCTATGGAGTCATCTAGCAACAACGGGAAGAGGAGTGCATCTACATACCCTTGTAGATCGCGAGCGGAAGCATGCAAGAGAACGCGGTTGATGGAGTCGTACTCGTCGTGATCCAAATCACCGATGACCGAGCGCCGAACGGACGGCACCTCCGCGTTCAACACATGTGCGGTTGGGAGAGATGTCTCCTCCTTCTTGATCCAGCAAGGGGAGAGGAGAGGTTGATGGAGACCCAGCAGCATGACGGCGTGGTGGTGGAAGCAGCGGCATCTCGGCAGGGCTTCGCCAAGCACCAACGAGAGGGAGAGGTGTCACAGAGGGAGAGGGAGGCGCTAGGGACTTACGTGCGGCTGCCCTCCCTCCCCTCCACTATATATAGGGGCCAGGGGGGCGCCAGCCCCTCTAGATCCCATCTAGATGGGGGCGGCCAAGGGGGTGGCTTGGCCCCCAAGCCAAGTGGAGGCGCCCCCCACCCCTAGGGTTTCCAACCCTAGGCGGAGGGGGAGGCCCAAGGGGGCCACACCAGCCCACCAGGGGCTGGATCCCTTCCCACTTCAGCCCATGGGGCCCTCCGGGATAGGTGGCCCCACCCGGTGGACCCCCGGGACCCTTCCGGTGGTCCCTGTACAATACCGGTGACCCCCGAAACTTTCCCGGTGGCCGAAACTGGTCTTCCTATATATAAATCTTTACCTCTGGACCATTCTGGAACTCCTCGTGATGTCCGGGATCTCATCCGGGACTCCGAAAAACTTACGGGTTACCGCATACTAATATCTCTACAACCCTAGCGTCACCGAACCTTAAGTGTGTAGACCCTACGAGTTTGGGAACCATGCAGACATGACCGAGACAACTCTCCGGCCAATAACCAACAGCGGGATCTGGATACCCATGTTACCTCCCACATATTCCACGATGATCTCATCGGATGAACCACGATGTCGAGGATTCAATCAATCCCATATTCAATTCCCTTTGTTAATCGGTACGTTACTTGCCCGAGATTCGATCATCGGTATCCCGATACATTGTTCAATCTTGTTACCGGCAAGTCTCTTTACTTGTTCCGTAACACATCATCCCGTGATCAACTCCTTGGTCACATTGTGCACATTATGATGATGTCCTACCGAGTGGGCCCAGAGATACCTCTCCGTTTACACGGAGTGACAAATCCCAGTCTCGATTCGTGCCAACCCAACAGACACTTTTGGAGATACCCGTAGTGCACCTTTATAGCCACCCAGTTACGTTGTGGCGTTTGGTACACCCAAAGCATTCCTACGGTATCCGGGAGTTGCACAATCTCATGGTCTAAGGAAATGATACTTGACATTAGAAAAGCTTTAGCAGACGAACTATACGATCTTGTGCTAGGCTTAGGATTGGGTCTTGTCCATCACATCATTCTCCTAATGATGTGATCCCGTTATCAATGACATCCAATGTCCATGGTCAGGAAACCATGACCATCTATTGACCAACGAGCTAGTCAACTAGAGGCTTACTAGGGACATGTTGTTGTCTATGTATTCACACATGTATTACGGTTTCCGGTTAATACAATTATAGCATGAACAATAGACAATTATCATGAACAAGGAAATACAATAATAACCATTTTATTATTGCCTCTTGGGCATTTTTCCAACACTATGAACTTGAGGTTGTTTCCTCGGAAAGTGTACCATATGCTCATTACCATTAACATGAAAAGTGACATTGCCTTTGTTGCAATCAATAACAGCCCCTACAATATTAAGAAAAGGTCTTCCAAGAATAATAGACATACTATCATCCTCTGGAATATCAAGTATAACAAAGTCCGTTAAAATAGTAACGTTTGCAACCACAACAGGCACATCCTCACAAATACCGACAAGTATAGCAGTTGATTTATCAGCCATTTGCAAAGATATTTCGGTAGGTGTCAACTTATTCAAGTCAAGTCTACGATATAAACACAGAGGCATAACACTAACACCGGCTCCAAGATCACATAAAGCAGTTTTAATATAATTTCTTTTAATGGAGCAAGGTATAGTAGGTACTCCGGGTTCTCCAAGTTTCTTTGGTATTCCACCCTTAAAAGTATAATTAGCAAGCATGGTGGAAATTTCAGCTTCCGGTATCTTTCTTTTATTAGTAATGATATCTTTCATATATTTAGCATAAGGATTTGTTTTGAGCACATCAGTTAATCGGATACGCAAAAAGATAGGCCTAATCATTTCAGCAAAGCGCTCAAAATCCTCATCATCCTTTTTCTTGGATGGTTTCAGAGGAAAAGGCATGGATTTCTAAACCCAAGGTTCCCTTTCTTTACCATGTTTCATAGCAACAAAGTCTCTTTTATCATAATGTTGATTCTTTGATTGTGGGTTATCAAGATCAACAGTAGGTTCAATTTCTACATAATTATCATTACTAGGTTGAGCATCATCATCAACATTATCATTAATATTTTTACTAGGTTCATGTTCATTACCAGATTGTGTTTCAGCATCAGACATAGATATATCATTTGGATTATCTGGTGGTTCGGCAATAGGTTCACTAGAAGTTTGCACAGTTCTATCATTTTTCTTCTTCTTCTTTTTAGAAGAACTAGGAACATCAATATTATTTCTTTGAGAATCTTGCTCGATTCTCTTAGGGTGGCCTTTAGGATACAAAGGTTCCTGAGTCATTCTACCAGTTCTAGTAGCCACTCTAACAGCATAATAATTTTTCTTTCTATTCATTTCATTTAGCACTTATTTTTGAGCTTTAACTACTTGTTCTACTTGAGTGGTAACCATAGAAGCATGTTTGCTAATAAGTTTAAGTTCACCTTTAATATCAGCCATATAATCACCCAAGCGTCTAATCATATAAGCATTTTCTTTTAATTGTCTACCAAAATAAGCATTGAAGTCGTCTTGTTTAAACATAAAGTTATCAAACTCATCCAAGCACTGACTAGCAATTTTAGTAAGAGGGACTTCAGCTTTATCATATCTACAGAGAGAATTTACCTTTACTACCTGTGTCGGGATATCGGGATCAGGAGGTTCTTCAGTAAATAAATAATTGAGATCATAAGTTTCTTCAACAGGCGGTGAATTAATACCATGTATTTCTTCAATATGAGGTAAATTCTTAACGTCTTTAGCTTTAATACCTTTCTCTTTCATAGATTTCTTTGCCTCTTGCATATCTTCGGGACTGAGAAATAGAACACCTCTCTTCTTCGGAGTTGGTTTAGGAATAGGCTCAGTGATTGGAGCAGGAGCTGGCTCAGGAGGTGCCCAATTATTTTCATTTGTCAACATATTATTCAATATAATTTCAGCTTCATCTGGTGTTCTTTCCCTGAAAAGAGAACCAGCACAACTATCCAGGTAATCTCTGGAAGCATTGGTTAGTCCATTATAAAAGATATCAAGTATCTCAAGTTTCTTAAGAGGTTGATCAGGAAAATCATTAAGTAACTTGATAAGCCTCCCCCAAGCTTGTGGTAGACTCTCTTCTTTAATTTGCACAAAGTTGTATATTTCCCTTAAAGCATCTTGTTTCTTATGAACGGGGAAATATTTAGCAGAGAAGTAATAAATCATATCCTGGGGACTACACACACAACCAGGATCAAGAGAATTAAACCATATATTAGCATCTCCCTTTAATGAGAACGGAAATATTTTGAGTAAATAGAGGTAACGTGATCTCTCATTATTAGTGAACAGGGCAGCTATATCATTTAACTTAGTAAGATGTGCCACAACAGTTTCAGATTCATAGCCATAAAATGGATCAGATTCAACCAAAGTAATTATATCGGGATCAACAGAGAATTCATAATCTTTATCAGGAACACATATAGGTGAAGTAGCAAAAGCAGGGTCGGGTCTCATTCTATCTCTTAGTGATTCTTTGTTCCATTTAATTAATAACCTCTTAAGCTCATATCTATCTTTGCAAGCAGAAATAGCAGCAGAAGATTCCATATCAAAAAGATAACCCTCAGGAATAACAGGCATATTTTCATCATCACTATCATCATCATATTCAGATTCAATAATTTCTTTTTCTCTAGCCCTAGCAATTTGTTCATCAAGAAATTCACTAAGGGGCACAGTAGTATCAGGCATAGAAGCAGTTTCATCATAAGTATCATGCATAGTAGAAGTGGCATCATCAATAACATGCGACATATCAGAACGAATAGCAGAAGCAGGTGTAGGTGTCGCAAACTTACTCATAACAGAAGGTGAATCAAGTGCAGAGCTAGATGGCAGTTCCTTACCTCCCCTCGTAGTTGATGGATAGATCTTGGTTTTTGGATCTCTCAAGTTCTTCATAGTGTCCAGCAGATATAAATCCCAAGTGACTCAAAGAATAGAGCTATGCTCCCCGGCAACGGCGCCAGAAAAAGGTCTTGATAACCCACAAGTATAGGGGATCGCAACAGCTTTCGAGGGTAGAGTATTCAACCCAAATTTATTGATTCGACAAAAGGGGAGCCAAAGAATATTCTCAAGTATTAGCAGCTGAGTTGTCAATTCAACCACACCTGGAAACTTAGTATCTGCGGCGAAGTGTTTAGTAGCAAAGTAATATGATAGTGGTGGTAGCGGCAACAAAAGTAAAGACAGCAAAAGTAATGTTTTTGGTATTTTGTAGTGATTGTAATAGTAGCAGCGGAAAACTAAATAAGTGTAAACCAGTATATGGAAAACTCATAGGCACCGGATCAGTGATGGATAATTATGCCGGATGTGGTTCATCATGTAACAGTCATAACATAGGGTGAAAAAGAACTAGTTCCAATTCATCAATGTAATGTAGGCATGTATTCCGTATATAGTCATACGTGCTTATGGAAAAGAACTTGCATGACATTTTTTGTCCTACCCTCCCGTGGCAGCGGGGTCCTATTGAAAACTAAGGGATATTAAGACCTCCTTTTAATAGAGAACCGGAACAAAGCATTAGCACTTTGTGAATACATGAACTCCTCAAACTATGGTCATCACCGGGAGTGGTCCTGATTATTGTCACTTCGGGGTTGCTGGATCATAACACATAGTAGGTGACTATAGACTTGCAAGATAGGATCTAGAACTCTCATATATTCATGAAAACATAATAGGTCCAGATCTGAAATCATGGCACTCGGGCCCTAGTGACAAGCATTAAGCATAGCAAAGTCATAGCAATATCAATCTCAGAACATAGTGGATACTAGGGATCAAACCCTAACAAAACTAACTCGATTACATGATAAATCTCATCCAACCCATCACTGTCCAGCAAGCCTACGATGCAATTACTCACGCACGGCGGTGAGCATCATGAAATTGGTGATGGAGGATGGTTAATGATGACGACGGCGACGAATCCCCCTCTCCGGAGCCCCGAACGGACTCCAGATCAGCCCTCCCGAGAGGTTTTAGGGCTTGGCGGCGGCTCCGTATCGTAAAATGCGATGATTTCTTCTCTCTGATTTTTTTCTCTCGAAAGCACATATATAGAGTTGGAGTTGGCGTCGGAGGGTCAACAGGGTGCCCACGAGGTAGGGGGCGCGCCCTAGGGGGGCGCCCCCCACCCTCGTGAGAAGGGTGTGGCCCCCCTGGTCTTCATATTTGGCGAGGATTTTTTATTATTTTTTCTAAGACCTCCCATGGAGTTTCAGGTCATTCCGAGAATATTTGTTTTCTGCACATAAAACAACACCATGGTAATTCTGCTGAAAACAGTGTCAGTCCGGGTTAGTTTCATTCAAATCATACAAGTTAGAGTCCAAAACAAGGGCAAAAGTGTTTGGAAAAGTAGATATGACGGAGATGTATCATGGCCCACTAGTGACAACCACCTAACGGCCACTTTCTTTGTCGTCTGCTAGCAGACGGCAAAGAAAGTGCACAAAATGACGTCCGTTAAGAACCTAGCCCTAACTAAAAATCAAACACGCCTACGCCCGACCCCTCTCTCTTTGCCCCCTCTCTCCGCCTCGTGCCCGAGCCGCCGCCACCCCGCGCCACCCCAGTCGCCGGCCGCCCCGCCCCCGTGTCGCCGCCGCCCGGCACCACCCACATCGCCGCGCCGCCCCGGCGACCCCCTCTCCGCCCCCGCGCCAACCCCGTCGCCCCGCCCCCGTGTCGCCGCCGCCCCGTGCCACCCACATCGACGCGCCGCCCCGGCGACCCCCTCTCTGCCCCCGTGCCAACCCCGTCGCCGCGCCGCCGCCGCGACTGTGACGAGGTGTTCAACTACTGGGAGCCCATCCACTTCCTCCTCTACCGCTCCGGCTTCCAGACCTGGGAGTACAGGTATGCTCTCCGACCTCACAGCCACTAGTCTAAACCCTAGCTGTACCAGCCGTTTCGTTGCTTGATTCGTGGTAGTGGATTGGCAGGGGTTTAGGAGTGTATGGGTTAGTGCTCATGATTTGGGTTAGGAGAGAGTCGTGATGGGAGGTTTGCCTAGTGACTGTCAGTGGTTTTTCGTGGGGATGCACAGATCCGCTTCACTGTGCGGCATAATTTACTCTGATTTCTTCACGATGTGGGGGTAGCTGCAGGTTACTATGCTCGCATATACTGGGGATGGTTCGGAGGATTTGATGGAATCATTTGATTGATCTATTGAAGGGATTTGGGGGTGCATGCATTTTCTCATTCAGTTATTCTGAAGGTTTACTGTTCTAAAAGGGGCCGTCTAGCGCTTATGCTTCTTAGTAAGCTAGAACACTTTGTCAAATATGGTGTTCTAGGTTTGGTGGGAGTAGTGAAGTTTGCAAGTTCGCAGCTCAAGCGTCTAAATGTGTCAGACTATAATATTACACTTTCATTTTGATTCAAGTGGACAAACAAATGTGTTTACACTTTCCTGACCTGGGCTGCATATGCCTTGCTTAGTGCCTTGGTTTTATCTGGTGAGTTTCCAAGGTGATTTGAAGGGTCGAAGATGCAAAAAATTTGGGTTTTGTCCCAGTGATAATGTGTCCGGGGTTTGTTGAATTGTTTCCATGGTCTCAAAGACTCACAGTGTTATGCAAAAAAAGCATCACTTCCTCCTTAATATCTGTCGAATGTTGATTTGAAGTAAGAGAGATTTTTAGTCAGGTAGAAATTACGATGGAGAAGTCAGGTAGAAATTTGGTTTACATTTTCAGTTTTGTTTCATGTAGAAAGAAATCCCTAGTTTTGAAGGGTTCAAGTTGTTGCCATCATATGTCCGCAAGTGCATTGCTTTTTGAATGTGAAATGATAACTTCGTGTAGTTGATTATCTTTTGCTCAACACTTCTGCTGCTATAATGTTGTATGATAATGTTGTAAGGATAGTAACTGGTCTCTTTTGCTACTTATCAGAGATGGGGGGAGGCCGCCACCGTAGGCTGTGCTCTGCCACACCGGAGTACGAGTTGGATGCTTTCAAGTTCTTCAGTATCATACTTGGGAATTCCTCCAAGAGGGAGGTATATAAAGGAGAGATCACCCCTTCACCCATCTCATTATGATAAATATATTGTTTGCTACATCACTCCTTGTCCCAAATTGCAGAGGCTGCCTGGAACTTTTACGAAGATGTTGGACGGCCATCGGCCAAAGAATGTGAAGCTGCGACAGGCCGGCAGAGGGCTTTGCAGGCATTGGGACAATGGAGTTGCTGATCAGGTACGACCACATGTACCTGTGTGGTGGCTGGGAGCAGTTCTACCATGCCTACGACCTGCGGCATAAGTGCTTCCTTCTCTTCAGGTACGACGGCGATGCCATGCTCACCGTGAAGGTGTTCAACACGACTATGTGCCGCATGCGCTACCAGGACGACGACGATGACAGTATGTTCTGCCTCTTCTTCCTCTACATTTGGCTTTGTCTCATATCGATTGTTAATAGTCATTGTCGCATTTGGTCAGGCAATGGGAGTAGCGGCAGCGACTCTGGCTACAGCCAAAGCAGCAGCGACTCTGGCTGCAGCAAAAGCAGCAGTGAGGATGATCTGGAATGGAGTGGGGAAGAAGAGGAGCAGAGTGGGGATGAGGAGGTGCTGGCTGGCGATGGGCAAGAGATGGTGGTGGCTGAGGATGACCTAGCGATGGTGGTGGTTGACGATGGGCAAGAGATGGTGGTGGCTGACGATGTGCAAGAGATGGTGGTGGCTGAGGATGACATAGCGATGGTGCTGCCTGAAGATGGCGTCGTGATGGTGGTGTTGCCTGACAATGACCTCGCGATGGTGGTGGCGTCGGCGATCCCACAGCCGGGCGACATGACCATGCCAATTGTGGTAGAAGACTACATCCCACTGCCTCCACTGCCTTGCCGCTCTAGGCACATCAGGATGATGAAGGGGAAGGAGAAGAAGGAGGAGCGAACTATGTCAGGTATGTCAGATCTCCAAAATGATCTATACTTAGCTTTGTTTCCTCTGAAATGACATAAGTAAGCTCTAATATGCTAAGTTATCTCTAATATGCTTAGTTTCCTAGGTTTTCTCAATAATGACATACACTTGGCTTACTTATGTAAAAAATGGCATAATTATGCTTATTAACTCAAAAATGGCATAATTAGTTAAGTTAGCTCCAAAATGACCCATTTTACCTAGGTTAGCTCCAATATGATCCATTTTACCTAGGTCAGCTCCAAAATGACCAAGTTTACCTAGGTTAGCTTCAATATGATCCATTTTAGCTAGGTTAGCACCAATATGATCCATTTTAGCTAGGTTAGCACAAAAATGACCTATACTTACCTTATTTTCCTCCAAATTGACATAATAAGCTTAGTTAGCTAAAAATGGCATAATTACCTATGTAAGATCTGAAATGACACAAATAAGGAATAAGAAGAAGAAAAACAAGGAACTGGGGGAAAAGAAAGAATAGAAGAAGAAAGAGAAGAAAAAGAAAGAATAAAAGAAGAAGAATGAGAAGGAAAAGGGTAAAAACCTCCTTCTTGTTCTTCTAGTATTCTTCTTCTTCTTTTTCTTATTCTTCTTGTAGTCTTCTTCTTCTTCTCCAAAATGACCTAAGTTAGCTCTAAGTTCGCTCTAATATGCTTAGTTACCTAGGTTAGCTCAATAAAGACTTATACTTAGCTGCTTTATTCAAAAATGGCATAATATGCTTAGTTCACTCAAAAATGGCATAATTAGATAGGTTAGCTCCATTTTACCTAAGTACGCTTACTTCTTATTCTAGTCTTCTTCTTCATTTTCTTCTTCTTCTTCTAGTCTTCTTCTTCTAAATTTCTTGTTTCCCATTTTGCATATTTCATTTAATTCACGGAATCTTGCATGGATGGAGTGCTTCTTTTCCCTTTCTGCTTTTATTTTGTATCGATTAACTTGCATGGATGGAACTTGTTATATGGATGGATGGATAGGTGTTGAAACTTTTGTCATATGTATGGACGGAACTATGTGTTGGTTATGTATGTATATATGATGAAACTTGTTTGTTTGATATGTCTGCTGTGAAATTTGTGTGTTGAAACTTGTGTGTTGAAATTGAATGAATTTAAGAAAAAACAGGGGCTATACAGGATCTTTGCCGTCCACTGGCAGACGGCAAAGAGCTTTGCCATAAGCCAACAGACGGCAAAGATGCCATGTGGCAGCTACCTGTGCAACCTGGGGGCTAGCCTATTTGGTTACTTTGTCATCCGCTGGCTGACGGCAAAGGCGCAATGGTCTTTGCCGTCTGCCAGCGGACGACAAAGCGCACCGTTAACCCCCTAACGGCCATAAGCTGCCACGAGTGCCGTCCAGGACCTTTGCCATCCGCCAAACGACAAAGACCATTTCATCTTTGCCGTCCGCCAGCAGACGACCAAAAAGGCCTTCGTCGTAGCCTATTCAGCCGGACATGTTGCCGTCTGCTGAAGGACGGCAAAGTCCTTTGCCATTCGCCAGGTATGTCTTTGCCGTCTGCCATGGCAGACGACAAAGTGCCTGATTCCTGTAGTGCGTGGATTTTCCGGCTTTGATGACTTCTCTATAGGACAATGATTTTGCAAGACCATGACCTAGATGAATTTTTGTCCCTAATCAAGAATCTTAATCTAGCTCCATATTGGATCCCGGATGAAAAACAAATCTCATGGGGCACCTAGATTTTTGGTAACCGTGGTAATCTCGTGGTGCACCATATACCTTAATCGCGGTTACCGAACATTTTTTGAATGAATCCAAATCCAAGAATAGGATGAATTGGGAAAAATCGGTAACTTTATGGCATCAAAAGGAGAAAGAACAACTCCAAGATTTTGGTCAAAATTGCGTAAAGTCAAAATACACAGCTCAGACTTCAATCTCCTCCAGGTGGGACACATCCCACAATCCTAAGATCGCCCTCCATGACGCCAAGAAGCCATCTATGAGGAAGGAGACAATGAAGAAGAAGGAGGAGAATCACAATACCGCCACTAGCGCGACCCTAGGGTCGGCGCTAATGCCATCATCTCCACTGCGCCATCACAGCATCGTTGTCGTCACCTCTGCCATTTCAGTCATGAGAACCAATGCCTCCATGGCACCTTTCATGTTAAATTTTGTAGTCCACTCGTATCGTCGTGTCGTGCCTCCCTTAATACAGTAAAAATTTGGAACTTTTAAAGAAAGTTCTGCCACCTCATAAATATAAGAGATGTGATGGCCGATTGAGCAACGCCCAATCAATCAATCTACCACTTTTACCTTTATCTTTTTATCTCTCCTTCGTTTTATTATTCCCCATTATTCTTTGTCCTTCACGTTCGGTGGCAGTGATCCAAGAGACCCTAGGGGTGTTCCGGTCGATCTAGGGCATCCCATAGCAAGCGCTCCCTCATCGGGTCCCTCCCAGGCATCTGGGGTTTCTGGTCCTCAACGTATCTAATCGCGTATCTTGTGTATATGGGGAGACTCCTCCGGCAACGTTGGCTTTCTTATCACACTCGACGCCGGGGTACACATGATGTGTTCGTGTGCAAACGAAAGCCAATTAGCTTTGTAACAAGTAAGCTTAGCTTTAGTTTATCAATAATGAAGTTGTGGACTACAAATCTATTCTTCCCAGCCCAGGTAGGATGAGAGGGTGCCCAAGCCCAACGTGTGAATTGTTAAGAGTCCATATTAGGAGCAAGGGAAATATACTTCATTTGATTACGAGAATTTTGATCAGTACATTTACTAAAGAGGAAGGGACATTTACTCCAATTTGGTGTTTTCCCAGAAATATCACAAGAAATATAATGATATGTGCAAAAATGGAGGCATCATTATTATCGGCCCTATTGCAAACAATCAAGTAATTCACAAACATCGAGGAGTGTATGGGGGGACCAGAGGAGCCAGTTGGATACCTTCCAAAATATTATAATTTTAGCCTTATTGTAGACAAAGTGACAGTTCATTGACAACAAGAGTGAAAAGATACGACGATAACAGACAACCTTGTTGGATACCCTTGAGTGACTCGAAAGCAGTGAAAAGGTTGGGCATTAATGTTAACGGCAAAAAAGACATACATCATGTGTTTGAATATTAAGTTTATGAAATGATAATGCAATCCTTTAGAGTCCAGGTTAGCCGGCCGCACCTCTACTAGTACATGAGTGTATTTTCATGCCATTGCCAATGGTCTCCTTAGGCATTGCACCACTGCAGTGATTTGGGATGGACCTAGGTTGCTCCATGACAAGGTTGAGACGACTTTTACAAAGATTTTCTAGCGACAAGATTTACTCATGTCGACGACTTCTACATAGATCTTTTCTAGAGACAACCTAGGGGTTGGGGTGGGGCTGCACCCAGACACGTGGACTGGGGCCGACAAGGTGTCGGAAGCAGAGAATGCCCTCCTCCTCCCTTACACTAAAAATGATGTTGAAGCCGCTATCTTGTCCACGCATCCGGATTCGGTGCCTGGTCCCGATGGTTTGCATGAACGGTTTATTTTGAAATTTTGGAGTGCAATCAAAAGGGCAGTGACGGACATTTTCTAGGATTTCTATGTTGGGGTGCTTGACGCCTCGCATTTAAACTATGGTGTTGCAACGTTAATCCCAAAGTTAGTGGGAGAGACGGATATCCCGATAGTTCGGGCAGATCATGATTATTAACGTGGTCTTTCATATACTAGCTAAGCGCATGCCATGCATTAGGGTGGCTCCTATGGCTGGATTATCCATCAGAACCAATCAACCTTTAAAAAAGGCTGGTTTATTAAGAATATTATGGATGCATTTTTTTGTACTTTTAGTCAAGTTCAGTCACTTCTTTAACACAACAGCTTCACTCACTGAGGTACCACCTGGTGTGTGCTTGTTTGTGTGCGCGCGTTGTTGGTGGGGGGGGGGGGGGGGGGGGGGGGTCAACGTACACATAACAATCAGCTCGTGAGAAAGGCATACCGTAAAACTACAATATTTTTCAGCATAAATATAGAAGAGTGAAAATCCGGACAATATTTCATAGAAAAGTTTAAAAAATTTGCTCTATTGCTAGGAGAACATCCCTCGCTCCTCCTTCTGTCATGTGTTCACTCTTCATCCATTTGTATGGGTGATGTCTATCATAACCCAAGCAAGGGAAGATTTTTTAGGCACACCATGCCGCCAGTTCTTCTCTATCGGTAGGTTGCCACATTCTTCTCCTCTACCGGGCCTGCCGGTGCTGGGAGGCTCAGTCTACCTAACACATGTGTAGTTTCCTCCTATTTGCGAGTTTTAGGTAGGATTTTGATGTCCATTCGTTAGGCCCTTTTACCGGTGATGGTAAGATCACACAATAAAGTCGACTCCGGTGGTGCATCATTGATGGTGTCAAACGTTTGTCCGACGAATACTTCTTCCTCGATCCTTCCCATATCAACGGTGTTGTATGTGATAACATAAATTGCACACAAACATAGATTCCTGCCATCCATTCTGAGTGGTAAGGCTAGGGTTTGCACGATTTGTTAGGGTGGCGGTCAGCGGTGGTTCCATTCCTAGTTGAATCCTCCAGCCTCATCTTTATTGTTGTGAGGCCTACGAGATTTAGTGGAGGTTGCATTTTTGGATCTACGGCTTTTCCTGCTTTGATGACTTATCTGTAGGACAACGACTTGGCAAGACCATGAACTAGATGACTTTTTGTCCCTGGTCAAGTATTTAATCTAGCTCCAGATTGGATCCCGGATGAAACATAATTCTCGTGGGGCACTCAGATTTTTGGTAACTGTGGTAACCCAAAAATACTGGGTAGTTACCGAGCAAATTTCAATGAATTTGAATCTAGAAAAAAAATCATCCAAAATTCATTCAAATTAAAAAAATCAGGATTTCTCGCCCGGTAAGGTGATATTTCCTGAGGTACTGGGATTTGTAGTTACCGCCCGGTAACGGATTTTTTTGCCCGGTACCCAAAACCTTAGCGGTAGGTAGATCTGCGTGTAATAACATTACTATATGTATAACGTTCATGGATTGGTACAACAAATGTGCAAGCCAAGAGGCACGTAAGACAAACAATCACAAGGAATCTGACCTCTCCTTTCATATATTGTTTTAGAGGGACAACGCAAGCCCAAATCTTCTTGACTGCACAAACATATATTCTAGAGTGGGTGAACACAACCATGTACCCTTTTTACGAAAAGAATGGTAACCCCCAGCCTCTGCATCAAGCGATGCACACAGCCACCACCATATACACTAACAAAAAAAATATTTTTCATATTTCTTTGCAGATGAAGTTCACAATATGTATCATTTAGACCTTTACCAATTACTACCAAGGATGGAGATTATTAACTACTACTCAAGCACTTGTTAAACTGTTCGGCAAAAACTGAATGCTAGTGATATAACCCTATGAAGAATAGTTAAGACAGAATCAGCAAAATGCTGATGAGGAGAAGGTTCAGATGCCGATGCTCCGCCACGCCCCGAATGGTTGGATCATTTCAGTCCATGGTCGGGAGGTAGATATGGTGAAAATTGTTCACAGTCAGCATCCTACAGCAGGTAGGGCACGTTGCTCCGAGCCTGGATGGAGGCCTCGATGCACTTCTGACAGAAAAATGTGTCCGCAAATAGTCGACGACGCATCGACCAACTCGTTCATGCAGACTAGGTAGCTGAAGTTTGGTTCCTTTGGGAGATCCTTCGAAGCTGCGGGGCATACCTGAGTCACCTTAGGTTGTAGTGTTTAGCTGAGCATTAGGAATATAGTAACCATAGTACCATATTTAGTATTGGTAAAGCATAAGCATAGTGTAGAGTTCTTACCAAGAGTTTGTTGGTTTTAGGTATGTGTACTGTGTTTATTACGAGGTTGTTGTTGGACGCTCTAGATCGACCATTTTGTGTAGGGAGTATCCCCTGAGACAACATTGTGTTCACATGCTCATCAGGAGCCCCCCCCCCCCCCCCCTCTCAAACAAGACAATAGATACAAATCTGTAAAATGGAAAAACATGGTCAGGCAAATTAGAGAAGTCACAGTGTAAGTAGTATATTATGTTACACAATAAATAATAGAAAATGGTAAAAAAACATAGCAGTGGTGGGCGGTATCTAGAGCCCGCCACAGGTACCTCCGCGATCCGGTCATGGACAAGATGTTTCCTTCTGATTGGTCGAAACAATACTACCACAGATTGGTGATGTGGCTCGCATCCACACATCCACACCCGTTTGTGCTTCTTCTAAATGGTGGATGGGAGAGGAGCCACGAAGGTCACCAGCCACAACCACCTCTCTCTCTCTCTTTCTCTCTCTTTCTCTCTCTCTCTCTCTCTCCGTCTCCGGCCATCTCCCCTGGCGCCAAGCATGCTCCAGCGCCACCTCGCTCTCCTCTCTCTCCCTCACTAGACCGAATTATCGATTGTCTCCTTTCCACACTACATCGGCTAACCCTACTCACCTTTGTCCGTGCAGATGCGTTGATGCTCCGGTCCATGTATGCAAGCTCAACGCCGGGCGCCGGTCCGTGCGGGTGATGATGCTCCGATGGCAGTGCCTAGGTCACATGCAACCTGCTCGACCATGGGAGCATCGACTTTGTGGAGGTGGAGCGGCACCCGACGGATGGAGTGTGGAAGGGTGCACAGAGGCGGCATGGACTGGTGGATCCATCACGCGGCGGTGTTGGCCCATAGATTTTGCATGCCTGTGTGTGTCGACTTCCTGAGTTGGGGCAGGGCCGCACCGTGGAGTGTCGCCATTGCGCCTCCAGGATGTGCATATTTTTTTTAATTAGTAAAATCATACCAATGGCGGGTGAATATTGACGCCACCATTGCTAGTTTGTGTCGGTAGTGCCGTTAGTGGGTTATACTAGTGGCGGGCACTAGTTAAAGCCCGCCACTGCTAGGTCTTTACCAGTAGCGTGCAACGCCCGCCACTGATGCCTTGTTAGCAGTGGCGGGAGGTCAGTGGCGGGCGCCCCTAAGAGCCTTGGCCGTCACTGCTAGGCATTCCTGCAGTACTGGTAGAGTAGTGGCCAAGAACTCATTCATACTTGTTCTTGAATATGATGGTTTATGATCTGGTTGTCGCATAGATATAGTTCTATTTGTTCATACCTGTCTCCTCATTTACCTTTTGGGGATAAATCTTAGAATCTCCTACTCATCCCAGCTAGCTGATAAACCTTGACATTTCAATGTCCCATCCACATAATAGATATTGGCTCTACATGCAATGTCATTTTGCCTTGCTCTCCTTCTTCTCTCACGAAGTGTAAGATTACAACCTACTCATCTTCTCTCTCCTCTTCTCCACTCTTCTCCGACTCACAAATATGATGTGTCAACTTGTATCACCCCTTCTTAATTTACCTTGTGGTACTTGCCCTGAGAAATAAAGAGATCACAATGGAATATCTCTTTATAATAAGATCAACAAAATAGTGTGTGTGAAAGGACTAAGTACATCAATGTAATGAGAATATACTATAATACCAGAGTTGCTACTTTGCCTGACCGGTAGGACGGGCATACCATACTGTTGCTTCCAACACGAACAAACACATTACCAACATGAGTCTATCTGCTCCTTCTTCTTGATGTGATCCCAGCAAATATTTTTTTAGGCAAATTTTAACATGGTCCCTCTTACCTTCTTACCTCTTTTTACATGTAAGGTAAGAAGGTAAGAGTTAATCAAGCCACTAATTAATAAGATCAACGGATCAGATCTATTTTATACTCTTACCTCTAATGTGAAAAGAGGAGGTAAGAGGGACCATGTTAAAACTGCTCTTTTTTTTAACACGGTACAATCACAGATGCTCACATACACACACATACACTCGCCCCTATAAACGCACGCACACACATCCTACCCTATAGGCGCTTCATAGCTAGTGGACAGGAACATCTCCTCACACTGAATGAAACATCGCCAGAAAGTCTGAAATAAATCCAGAAAAATGTACACACTAGTGTCAATTCCAGGACTTGAACCCTAGTGGGATGGTACCTCTACAAGAAAAATAATCATTTGAGCTACGTACAATTCGCATCGCGACTAGATCTTTGGTCCTACGAACCTACTTCAACAACACTCTGCTTGCCTTACATACTGGCCAGAAAGTAACTAGTCGTATGTGAAGGTATCAAACTTTCCCGGCCGTAACAACCATGTGCTCGTAACTCCTAACCGCTCTGACGGGTTCAGTCCGTGTCCTATCGCTGTTGTGCCGCTGGCTACTACGTGGATTACAAGGTTTTTTTCTCCAGGGTGATGGTACGGTAGGAATATAGCCTCGATTACTTTCCGCCTGCGATGAAAAACGATAGGATGGCTCATGCGATGGAGCAACATGTGGCAGCGCTCAGTCGGCTCATTCCGATGCATTTCGATGTTTCATTTTTATTTCCCAGAAGAGTTTTTACTGCTAGTTTGGTCAATAGATCCGAATATAGACAAATGTTGGAAACTGGGCGCTCTTTTGGGTGATGTTTTGAGGGTAGATGCTGATAAGTTTGGGAACATTTTTTCTGAGTTTCTTCGTGTACGTGTAAACCACAATGTAAACACTCATCTCCTGCGTGAGATCAGTTCTAGGGAACTAGGGGAAGATGAGTGGATGGATCTAGAGGTTAAGTATGAGAGGGCACCTAGGTTCTGTATGTACTGTGGGCACATAGGCCATGGGGAGATAGACTGTAGGCTGCCGGTGGACGACCAAACAGTGAGGTTCACAGGCTCCATGAGAGCGTCGCCTTTCAAGATGAGCAAGAACAAGGGAGGCTTCGTGGCACCGGATGCCTGCAGTGCAAGGCGCTTCCTCCACTTTGGCTCGGAAGTGTACGGGGAGACATGGACAGCCCCGGCCAAACTGGCGTGGGAAAGGCTCAGAAAGGATAAAGAGACGAGGGACAACACCGGCTCACAGGAGATGGTTAGATACAGAAGGATCCCCGATGATATCTTGCTTGATCCAGGTGTACAAGCGGCAAGGGAAGATGGACCTGACCAGGGAGATGCAAGGAAGATGAGTGTCGGGGAAAACACTGTGGCGCCCATGGACACTCAACAGCGTGCTGTAGCTTCTACACCAGCAATAGCTACGGGCGCCACGGGCGCTGCCTCACCGCGGGCTGTAGCTTCTACAACAGCAATAGCTACGGTCGCCGCGGACACTGCTTCGACACCACCAACTGGGACAGTGACGGGGGACGACATCGATATAACCCCGGCAGCGCATACCATTGTTGATGCTGCGACCCCTCCGTACCCACCTGGGTTCGGACCGGACGTGGTGTTCAAGGCTACACCGGCTGCTGCTGATCCAGCGGCGGGCGGAGATGATACTGGGGAGGAGGCCCCTGTAGAAGTTGTGGAAGAGGTGGTCAGCCCGGCGAAGCAGGAAGGAGGCACTGGTGTGGACAAGGGCAAAATAAAAAAGAGGTACTCGAGTCAGTTCAAGGGAAGGAGAGGCACAGGGGAGGTGGATTCGATCCTTGGCAAGCGAGCTGGATGTAACACTTCTGTAATCAGACTAGGATTAGAGGGAGAGCTAGCGGATAGTGAAATGCACAAGAAACAGAGAGCTGTTGTGAGAGAGGAGTTGGTGAGTACTAAAGGAGAGATAGGTGGAAAGGAAGCAACTGGCATAGGGGCTGCCAGGGAACTGACGGGGGCCGAGGAAGGCAGAATGACGATCTTGTGCTGGAACTGCCGGGGTTTGGGCCATCCCGGGACAGTTCGGGAACTTGTGTGCCTAGGGCGCACCTACCGCCCCTCTGTCGTGTTCTTATCTGAAACGCGGCAGTGTGAGGAGAGTGTCAAGAGAATAAGAGGGAGGCTAGGTCTGAAGCACTGTATCACCCATGATGGGGTGGGTAAAGGTGCTGGCATCGCCCTGTTCTGGGACGATAGCATTGAAATAAAATTGCTCTCATATGGTCCGAGGTACATTGATGTTCATGTGCGTACTGATCCTCATGGCCCTTTGTGGCAAGGCACTTTTGTGTATGGCGAACCAAAATCCCACGAGCGACACCATATGTGGAATCTACTCAAGAGAATTAAGCAAAGATCAACTCAGCCGTGGATGATAATAGGAGACTTTAACGAAACTATGTGGCAGGGGGAGCATTTCTCGGCCACAAGATGGTCTGAAAGAAATATGAGTAATTTTAGATAATCTCTAGCTTGGTGTTATGTGCATGATCTAGGCTACCAGGGACCGGACTGGACCTTTGACAACAAGCAGGCGGGAATTAAGAAAGTGCGTGCACGTTTGGATAGAGGCGTGGCCTCCATGGAGTGGAGCGAATTATTCCCTCATGCTCATGTACAACACATAGTCACCTCACGGTCAGATCACTTCCCACTCCTTTTGTCATATGAAAGGGAAGTTCAAAACAGTGCAAACAAGAGATACTTCAGGTATGAATCTATGTGGGAAAGAGTCCAGTCTCTGGAGCCGACAGTAAAAGAAACATGGGACATGGAAGGGCCAGCAAAATCGCTAGCTGATGTAATGCAGAAACTGGGAAGTGTCCAGAAGTCGCTTACTGAATGGTCCAAGAAGGATTTTGGGTCTATCACTTGGAACATCAAAAAGAAGAGGCAGCGTCTCAAAAAGTTGCTAGAGAGGCCATACAGAAATGAAACGGAGATGCTAGTAAAGAAAGTTTCAGCTGAGCTAGATGAACTAGTGATACGAGAAGAAATGATGTGGCGGCAGCGCTCACGAGCAACTTGGATTCGGGAAGGGGACCAAAACACAAAATTCTTCCACCGGAAAGCTACTTGGCGACAAAAGAAAAATGTAATAAAAAAATTGAAAAACAGTAATGGGGCATGGGTCGAAAGAAAGGAGGATCTGAATAGTTTGGCAACAGAGTTCTTCAAAGAGCTATACACAAAGGATAGGGGAGTTGCACCATTTGAACTAATAGAGATGCTACCGCGCAGGGTGACTGAGGAGATGAACACAAGTTTAACGAAGGAGTTTACAGAAAAAGAAATCAGCGACGCACTCTTTCAGATTGGACCACTGAAGGCGCCGGGGCCAGATGGCTTTCCGGTACGCTTCTTCCAACTAAACTGGGGGACGTTGAAGAAGGATGTAGTTGCTGCGGTGTTGAGTTTTTTTGAGAATGGAATCATGCCAGAGGGCGTTAATGACACAGCGATAGTGCTTATTCCGAAAGGGAAGAACCCACAAAGTTTGAAAGAATTCAGACTGATCAGTCTCTGCAGCGTAATATATAAAGTAATCTCCAAATGCCTCGTGAACCGACCGCGGCCGTTCTTGGATGAGCTAATATCGGAAACCCAGAGTGCGTTTATACCCGGACGGATGATCATGGACAATGCCATTATCGCCTTCAAGTGCTTCCATAAAATACAACAGAGTAAGAATCCTCACAATACTCACTGTGCGTACAAGTTAGATCTGGCCAAAGCCTATGACAGAGTTGACTGGGACTTTCTTGAAGGAGCTCTGGAGAAGGTGGGTTTCAGTGCTGTGTGGATTGGTTGGATCATGAAGTGTGTGAAATCTGTCCGATTCCAAGTGTGAAAATGAATGGGGAAATGTTAGAGGCCTTCATTCCTACAAGAGGACTCAGACAAGGGCGATCCCTTGAGCCCATATTTGTTCCTCTTTATTACTGATGGGCTGGCTACAATCTTTAACAGGGAGGTTCGAGGTGGATGCATCTCTCCTGTAAAAGTGGCTCGCAATAGGCCTGGGATCTCTAATCTTCTTTTTGCAGATGATAGTTTGGTATTTTTCAAAGCCACTAGAGAACAAGCTAGAGTGGTGAAAGGAGCTCTATCCATGTTCCAAAAATGCACGGGGCAGCTCCTAAGTAGCAGTAAGTGCTCTATCTTATTTAGTGAGCATGTCCTAATACACCAGCAGGAAATTAAAGATATCCTTGCGTGTGAGACATCTACTTTCGAAAGCAAATACTTGGTCTTCCAACCCCGAAAGGGAGAATGAAAGATGCAAAATTCCAGCCCATCATGGACAAATTTCTCAAAAAAAATGCAACGATTGGGATGGAAGACATATGTCCTTTGCTACAGGAGGTGGATGTGAAGTCGGTGGTCCAGGCTCTTCCGACATATGCCATGGGGGTTTTCAAATTCTCGGTGGGTTTTTGTGACAAGTATGAGCGACTGATTAGAGAGTTCTGGTGGGGAGAGGAGGAAGGGCATAGGAAAGTTCATTGGATGGCATGGGAGCAAATGATAAAGCCCAAAAGAGCAGGAGGGATCGGCTTTCGAGATATGAAAATTTTCAACCAAGCTCTTCTTGCCAGGCAAGGTTGGCGCCTCCTCCAACGGCCAGATAGCCTATGTGCCCGTGTCCTAAAATCAAAATACTATCCTAAAGGTAAGCTTCTGGACACAGTGTTTGCGTCAGATGCCTCTCAGGCATGGAGAGGAATTGAACATGGGCTGGAGCTATTGAAGAAAGGACTGATATGGAGAGTTGGAAATGGGAAACAAATCCAAATCCAAAGAGACCAATGGGTCCCTAGAAAGAGCGGCCTCAAGGTTACTGAATTTAAGAGGAGGTCAAAATTGAGATGATGGGTGAATCAACTCATGAAACATGATGCCAAAGAATGGGATGAGGCCCTGATACACCAACTGTTTCACAGTTTCGATGCAGATGAAATATGTAAGATCAAAATTCCAAGGAGGGATGTCGACGACTGTGTTGCATGGCACGGCAAAAAATCTGGAATATTCTCCGTGCGGAGTGCATATAAGCTGGGAACTCAGCTCAAACAACAGGCCATACCACCAGCCTCTTGTTTTGGTGCTGAAGCTGATAATAGATGCATATGGGATTACATTTGGAAGGCAAAAGTCCCGGAGAAGGTTAGGATTTTTGCTTGGCGAGTAGCCACAGAAACTCTTCCCACAAAGGAAAACAAGTGGAAAAGAACCCTGGAAATTGATAACATATGCAACATATGTGGGAGCAAGACTGAAAATGAATTCCATGCGGTGATTGAATGCACAAAAGCCAGAGCGCTTAGGCATGAAATGAGGTCAGTCTGGGAACTACCCTCAGAAGACAGTTTTCGTTTTACAGGAAATGATTGGCTACAAAACCTCCCGGGCTCATGTACTCCTGTAGTACGCAGAAATGTGCTCCTGTTGTTATGGCGAGCATGGTGGCTAAGGGATGACTGCATCCATGCAAAAGGCAGGGCAATGGTGGGTCAGTCGGTCCAATTCTTGGTTAAATATGCGGATGAAATCAGTCTAGGAGAAAGACGACACACGGATAATATGGCCAATGTTCAAGTGGTGGAACATCACGGAAGTAACAAAGAAGAGGGGAAGCGTGAGGAAATTAAGAAAGGGAAGCAAGCCACGGGGCTGGGACAGATTAATGGCCTGCCCGTCAATGACAGAGATGAGTGCCATATAGAGCAATCAGCCCCAACTCAACTTGTGAGACGGTGTTCATCTAGGAGCCAATGGGCCCCTCCGACTGCAGGTACCTGGAAGCTGAATACTGATGCATCATTCATACCGAGCACGGGGGAGTCCGCAGCTGGATTCATAGTCAAAGACTACAGGGGGCTTGTTGTGGTCTCAGGTGGAAATCGTCTGCAGTCGTGCAAAGATCCGGAAGAAGCCGAACTAGCTGCGATATTACACGGACTCTCTGTTGTAAGTAAAATTTGCGTCAGACCTCTATGTGTGGGAACGGACTGTGCATCCATTCCAGCGCTACTGGACTTCAAATTACACAATCAATCTGCCCTTTTCCCCCTTGTCACGGACAGTAGGGACCTCATGAAAATGTTCAGTGAAGTCACCATCAAGGCCGTGAGAAGATCCAGCAACAACCTAGCACATGAGCTTGCCGCTCTTGCTAGAATACATGGAGATTATAAATGTATAGGAGATGTCCCCCTCACTCTTAAACCCCTCCTCATGGAGGATTGTATTATCTCCTCAGTGGTAATATAACTGCAGGCTGGGCCTTTTCTCAAAAAAAAAAAAAGAATGACACATATGCTATTGCCCAAAAACCAAGGCCCATATAATGGAAGCACCACTTAGTGTGAAAAAATAGAAGATATTAGGAAGGATGCAAAAATATATAATAGCAGGAAGGAGAGCATCATGTCCTGGTTGGAGACTGTTTCGGTAAGGAATTGTCAAGCAGGCAAGTAGTGTGAGGAAATACAATTATGTCTTTTAATGGAGATTGGGCCATATCTCAATTGGAAATAAATTATCAGTCTGATGTCTTTTAGGGATCTACTCAACTTGTTCCTAGTCGGTCGACCAGTAACAGTGTCTACTGCTATTGCTAATTAAACATGATAGCCTTGCACAGACACATATCCTAGAGTGCATGCGTGAACACACCATATACCCTGACAAGCAAAAAATATATTTGTAATTCTTTGCAGATGTTCACAATACCATGGCACATGTTTCAAATTCCCACGAGAAAGGTATCCTTTACCACCAAGGATGCAGATTAAAAGTTTGTTTACTATGAATCGAGCACTTATTAAATCGTTGCTTTGAATTCTAGTGATAACCCCATGAAGAATAGTTCAGACAGAATCACAAAAATGCCGTTAAGGAGGAAGGGTCGGGTGTTGATACTCCACCACGCCTAGAATGGCTGGATCAGCTCAATCCATCGCCGGGAGGTAGATTCGGTGGAAATTTCTCATGGTCAGCCTCCTACGACAGGTAGGGCACTTCTTCTGAAATCGGATGGAGGCCTCTATGCATTTCTTGCAGAAGATGTGGCCGCAGATAGTAGACGATGCATCGACCAGCTCATTGATGCAGACTGGGCAGGTGAATTTTGGTTCCCTTGGGAGATCCTTCACAGGTGCCGGGCGTCCCTGCGCCACCTTGGGCTGTAGTGTTTAGCAGAGCTTTAGGGATACATATAGTAACAATAATATTTCGTATATGTAAAGCAGTAGCACAGTCTAGAGTTATTACAGAGAATCTGTTGGCTTCACGTGTATCCAGATTGTGTGTTAACAGGTTGTTATTGGACGCTCCAGAAAGATCATGTCGTGTAGGGTTTATCCCTAGTGAAAGCATTGTGTTCACATGCCCATCAGAAGCTCCTTCTAGAAAAAAAATGCAAGACATACGAAGTTAGTAAACGGAAACGTGGTCAGGCAAACTAGGGGGAAAAAATCCTCCCAAGACTTAATAGTCTATGTGTAATTGGAAAATTCAGATATGAATATGGGTAAATTGTTCCAGTAATACATCTTTCAGGCTAGCATTTTACTTAGAGCTTTTTCTATCACATAATAGCTACTTAGTGGATGCATGGCTTCATTCTGAACACAGATGCTGGACTAAAAAACAGTGGTGTTTGTTACAAGATAAGTTGATTTTTATCCAGTATAGTACGCTGCTGGCTTCCTAGGCTAGAAGTCCCAAACTAATGTCTACATATCCAACTAATCTCAGTCATCAAATCATATGTTAATCCAACGACTTACATTGCTGCAATGGTGAGTCGTTGAACATGTCTTACACGCAATTAATATCATAGCAAGTATCAATATCGGCATAAATTTACAACATAATTGGTGCACAATTAATATTCTACCTAATATCAACATGCAACTAATATCATATCTAGTATTAATGTGCATTAAATGTACACATTTACTACTAGCCTTAATAAGGATATGCGTGGGTAAGATCTCAGTAAATCTATCTGTACCTGGCAGTGAGGTATCCATATTGGCGTTCTGCAGAACCATGTCTGCAGTAGAGGACAAAGGGCCAATATTGCCTGTCACATAAAACATTCTAGAATTTTCACTCGCACCTTGCATGATATTGGATGTCAGATTCATCGCACCATAGCCATGGGAAGATGCTATCTGTCTTAACGATTGTTGATTTTGTCGGTATTGTCGGTTCTGAGCCGTGTAGGTCTTGATAGCAAACATCATTGTTGGCGACATTGGTCGCCTCGTCATGTTGTGGTACTCCATCTGCCCAAACAACCAGAGATATCAACAACACACATGGTTAACTAAATGGTAATATTTGATATCTTACTCGGAAATGGACTTGGTTGCCTGAAAACCAAAGCTCCAAAAAAGAAGGAAAGAGAGGAACACCTTGTTTGGGTATTTTCTAAACAAGATTTCCTCTAGCCGGCTCGCGAGCGCCCGGAGGCGCGGCCGCCAGAGAGGCAGCAATTGCAACGTTAGCAAAAACTTGAATCTGTGAATTAATATCAGATTCAGATCATTAGTTTTGATAGAGTTTCCCCGCAAAAAAAAAAGCTTTGATAGAGTAGAAGATATCTTTTTGTAACTGTTACAGGGATTCAACCGCAGCCCTTAAATATGCAAAATTTATATGCAAGCCCTGTGAAGGTTCAGGTACATAGTCCACGATTGATCACCTTTGATGATAAGTATTTGTTGGGAATGATACAAGGCAGAGTGATAAACGTGATACTGTTGTTGAGTAGGTCACTGGATACGACTACTTCGCGTTCCAGTTTTTCTCGAAATATTCTAATCTACGCAATCGCGGTTGGAGCAGAGAAAAGCAGTAAGAGCTTACATCTTCTCTCGGGCGTTGTCCCGGAGCCTCACAAACTGGGGATCGGCCGCGGCGGCAAGGCCCACCACATCCTGCATCTGCGGTTGCCACGGCCGCATCCCGCCGGAGCCGCCAACGCCAAGGCCAGCGCTGCCAGCCTGATTAGCTCACCTGGGACTTGGAGGTGGCCGGAGACGAAGAAAGGGGACTTTGACCAATGGCTTACTGGACTTGACTACCTGAGGGGATCAATATATAGCCAGCGGGTGCCTGGCGAGCGCCGTGCTCCCCGTTCTATATCTAACCGGACCACGCGTAATTACTTCCTGCCAGGGAATGAGAGAATCGCCCTACGGCCGGTGACACGCGTCAGAATACAGCTGGTTGATATGCGTGGTGCTAGCATTATTTCTGAATTTATTTCAGGATTTTCGACGATGTGTTTTCGGTGGGAGGAGACGTTTCCGTCAACGACGAGACGCCTATAATAACTTCGTAAATCTAAAGATGATATATCAGTTCAGTCTTTCGGAGATGCTCATAGGTGTAGGGTGTGCGTGTGTACATTCATAAGGGTGAGTGTATGCATGTGTATATAAACACTTGTGTCTGTACCACAGTTTTGATTTTCGGCCGGAAAAATCAATTTCGGCCGAATTTCGGCCATCTCGGCTGGGCCCGGAATATGTCCCTTTCGCTTCAAAAATTTCGGCCTGTTTTGAAAGTTATGGCCCAGCCCAACATCTAGAAGGCCTCCACTATGGTCCGGCTAAGAAACCATTAAACTGAATGCCCGAACCCTAAACTTCCCGTTTCCTCTGTCTTTCCCTGTGCGGCGCCGCCGCTGCCCGCCTGCTGCTGCCTTCCCACGCCCGTCGGGAGCTCCTCCAGTGAAGAATCCGCACTCCTCCGCTGCATCAACCCGCCTCGTTGACTGGTACCTCCCGCCCGCTTGCTTGCGTCTGAGCGTGTGGACGCACAGCCTCCATCAGGGCCACCTCACGCCTCCTCTATCACCACCTAGTTTATTCTCTGTTGCTTCTTCAAGGCCACGGCATGGTGCATGATGTCTGTGGCAGTGAGGATTGTTTTTATATGTTGGACTGATGCATAGGTAGCATCTGGGCACTTCCTTCTTCGTTTGCTTCACCAATGTTTATTCTTGGACTGATTCAGTTTTTAATCCCATGAGCTCGATCTGCTATACCTTTCCTCTGCTGATTGCAAAATTTCGGCCGAATTTTGGCTAGATTTCGGTCAAATTTCATTCAAAAATTCAAATTTTTTTTATGCAATTTCGTCCGAGATTTTGCCAAAATTTTTGAATTGACCGAAATTCGGCTGTTTCGTTCAGGGGCGAAAAAAAACCCAATCCGAAAATCAAAACGCAGGTCTATACTGATGTTCAAAAAAAATACAGTTGGTATGCGTGAGCTTGGCCTCTCTTGGTTTTGGGTTTACCACCTATCTATATTGGACGTTCACCACCAATTTGAAAAAAGGTTGGGATTTTTTATTTCTTCTTCGCAAGAAATCCAAGGTCATACAAACTAAAATTGTCCAGCTCTTATAAGACCAACTTTACAAAATTAGAAAACAAAACACATATTCGTGAGTATATCACCGCCATCTTCCTCTTGCATTGATCAGCGGTGCGCCGCGAGCAAAGATCGATCCGTCTCACGGTCTCTGGAACACCCTTGAAGCCAAGCTGACATTGTTGAGACAAACAATCATCTTGACCATAGCAAAGAAATTGATCCAAATCCAAGACAAGGATGAGTAGGGAAAAATTGGTAGCTTCGTGGCATCAAAAGGAGAAGGAACAAATCCAAGATTTGGGTAAAAATTGCATCAAGTCAAAATACACTCACTCTCCTCCACGTGGGACACATCCCACAACCCTAAGATCGCCCTCCATGTCACCAAGAAGCTGTCTACGAGGGAACAAACAAGGAAGAAGAAGTAGGAGAACGACAATGCCGCCTCTAGCGCGACTCTAGGATCGGCGCTAATGGCACCATCTCCACCACGCCATCACAACATCGTTGTCATCGCCTCTGCCATTTCATTCATGGGCACGAATGCCTCCATGGCACCTTTCATGTTCAATTTTGTAATCCACTCGTATCGTAGTGCCATGCCTCCCTAAATGCAATAAAATTTTGGAAGAAAATTGGAGTCATTTTCTGGTAAATAAAATTCAGCCACCTCATATATATCAGAGATGTGATGGCCGATTGAGCACCCAATCAATCAATCTATCACTTTTAGATTTATCTTTTTATCTCTCCTTTGTTTTATTCTTCTCCGTTCTTCTTTGTCCTTCATGTTTGGTGGCAGTGATCCACAAGACCCTACGGGTGTTCAGGTCGACCTAGAGCATCCCATAGCAAGTGCTCCCTCATGGGGTCCCTCTCAGGCATATGGGGTTTCGGGTCCTCAAAAGATCTCGTTGACATATCTTGTTTATCCGGCGAGACTCCTCAGGCGAAAGCTCACCTGGGACTTGGAGGTGGCCGGAGACGAAGAAAGGGGACTTTGACCAATGGCTTACTGGACTTGACTACCTGAGGGGATCAATATATAGCCAGCGGGTGCTGGGCGAGCGCCGTGCTCCCCGTTCTATATCTAACCGGACCACACGTAATTACTTCCTGCCAGGGAATGAGAGAATCGCCCTACGGCCGGTGACACGCGTCAGAATACAGCTGGTTGATATGCGTGGTGCTAGCATTATTTCTGAATTTATTTCAGGATTTTCGACGATGCGCTTTCGGTGGGAGGAGACGTTTCCGTCAATGACGAGACGCCTACAGTAACTTCGTAAATCTAAAGATGATATATCAGTTCAGTCTTTCGAAGGTGCTTGTAGGTGTAGGGTGTTCGTGTGTATATTCATAGGGGTGAGTGTATGGATGTGTATATAAGCGCTTGTGTCTGTACAACAGTTTTGATTTTCCGCCGGAAAAAAACAATTTCGGCTGAATTTCGGCCATCTCGGCTGGGCCCGGAATATGTCCCTTTCGCTTCAAAAATTTCGGCCTGTTTTGAAAGTTATGGCCCAGCCCAACATCTAGAAGGCCTCCACTATGGTCCGGCTAAGAAACCATCAAACTGAATGCCCGATCCCTAAACTTCCCGTTTCCTCTGTCTTTCCCTGTGTGGCGCCGCCGCTGCCCGCCTGCTGCTGCCTTCCCACGCCCGTCCGGAGCTCCTCCGATGAAGAATCCGCACTCCTCCGCTGCATCAACCCGCCTCGTTGACTGGTACCTCCCGCCCGCTTGCTTGCGTCTGAGCGCGTGGACGCACAGCCTCCATCAGGGCCACCTCACGCCTCCTCCATCACCACCTAGTTTATTCTCTGTTGCTTCTTCAAGGCCACGGCATGGTGCATGATGTCTGCGGCAGTGAGGATTGTTTTTATATGTTGGACCGATGCATAGGTAGCATCAGGGCACTTCCTTCTTCGTTTGCTTCTCCAATGTTTATTCTTGGACTGATTCAGTTTTTAATCCCTTGAGCTCGATCTGCTATACCTTTCCTCTGCTGATTGCAAAATTTCAGCCGAATTTCGGCCAGATTTCGGTCAAATTTCATTCAAAAATTCAAATTTTGTTTATGCAATTTCGTCCGAGATTTTGCCAAATTTTTTGAATTGACCGAAATTCGGCTATTTCGTTCAGGGGCGAAAAAAAACTAATCCGGAAATCAAAACGCAGGACTGTATTGATGTTCAAAAAAAAATATAGTTGATATGCGTGAGCTTGGCCTCTCTTGGTTTTGGGTTTACCTCCTATCTATATTGGACGTTTACCACCAATTTGAAAAAAGGTTGGGATTTTTTATTTCTTCTTCGCAAGAAATCCAAGGTCATACAAACTAAAATTGTCCAGCTCTTACAAGACCAACTTTACAAAATTAGAAAACAAAACACATATTCGTGAGTATATCACCGCCATCTTCCTCTTGCATTGATCAGCGGTGCGCCGCGAGCAAAGATCGATCCGTCTCACGGTCTCTGCAACACCCTTGAAGCCAAGCTGACATTGTTGAGACAAACAATCATCTTGACCATAGCAAAGAAATTGATCCAAATCTAAGACAAGGATGAGTAGGGCAAAATTGGTAGCTTCGTGGCATCAAAAGGAGAAGGAACAAATCCAAGATTTGGGTAAAAATTGCATCAAGTCAAAATACACTCACTCTCCTCCACGTGGGACACATCCCACAACCCTAAGATCGCCCTCCATGTCACCAAGAAGCTGTCTACGAGGGAGCAGACAAGGAAGAAGAAGTAGGAGAACGACAATGCCGCCTCTAGCGCGACTCTAGGATCGGCGCTAATGGCACCATCTCCACCACGCCATCACAACATCGTTGTCATCGCCTCTGCCATTTCATTCATGGGCACGAATGCCTCCATGGCACCTTTCATGTTCAATTTTGTAATCCACTCGTATAGTAGTGTCATGCCTCCCTAAATGCAATAAAAATTTGGAAGAAAATTGGAGTCATTTTCTGGTAAATAAAGTTCAGCCACCTCATATATATCAGAGATGTGATGGCCCATTGAGCACCCAATCAATCAATCTATCACTTTTACATTTATCTTTTTATCTCTCCTTTGTTTTATTCTTCTCCGTTCTTCTTTGTCCTTCATGTTTGGTGGCAGTGATCTACAAGACCCTACGGGTGTTCATGTCGACCTAGGGCATCCCATAGCAAGTGCTCCCTCATGGGGTCCCTCCCAGGTATATGGGGTTTCGGGTCCTCAAAAGATCTCGTTGACATATCTTGTGTATCCGGCGAGACTCCTCAGGCGACGTTGGCTTGCTTATCATGCTCGACGACGGCGTACACATTGACATGTTTGTGTGCAATTAGAAAGTCAATTAGCTTAGTAGCAAGTAAGCTTAGCTTTAATTTGTCAATAATAAAGTTGTGGACTGCACATCTGTTCTGCCCAGCCAGGTAGGATGAGAAGTTGCCCAAGCCCAAGGTGTAAATTGTTAGAGTCCATATTTGGAGTGGAGCAAGGGAAATATTCTTATTTTGATTATGAGAAATTTGATCGGTATATTTACTAACGAGGATGGAACATTTACTCCAATTTGGTGCTTTGCCGAGAAGTGTCACAAGAAATATAATTATATGCGCAAAAATGGAGGCCTCATTATTATCTGCCCTACCGCAAACAATCGAGTAATTCACAAACATCGAAAAATGTATGGGGGCGGGCAGAGGGCAAGTTGGATACCTTCCAAATGATTAGAATTAAAGGCTTCTTGTAGACAAAGTGACAGTTCATTGACTACAAGAGTGCAAAGATAAGGCGACAACGAACAACCTTGTCGGATACCTTCGAGTGCCCCGAAAGTAGTGAAAAGGTTGGGCATTGATGTTAACGGAAAATGAGACGTATGTCATGCATTTGAAAATTAAGATTATGAAATGACAATGCAACCCTTTCGAGTCCAAGTCACCCGGCCACACCTCCACCAGCACATCAACGTATTTCCATGTCATTGCCAATGGTCTCTGTAGGCGTTGCACCATTGCAGTGCTTTGGGATGGACCTAGGTTGCTCCATGACAAGGTTGAGATCCAAACTCATGTCGACGACTTCTACAAAGATTAGTTCTAAAGACAACCTAGGGGAGGGGTGGGGTTGCACCCAGACACATGGACTGGCACCTGGTCCGATGGTTTGCATGTACGGTTCCTTTTGGAATTTTGGAGTGCCTTCAAAGGGGTGGTGATGGACATTTCCAGGATTTCTATGTCGGTGTGCTTGACGCCTCACGTTTGAACTACCGTGTCATGACGTTAATCCCAAAGGTTGTGGGAGCGAAGGATATCCCATAGTTCAGGCCGAGCACGTTTATTAAAGTGATCTTTCATATCCTAACTACGGAGCTTGCCATTAGATGGCTCCTATTATGGCTAGAATTATCCATCTGAAGCAATTGACATTTATCCAAGGCCGGTTTATTAAGAATATTGTGGATGCATGTTTTTGTACTTTTAGCCAAGTTCAATCACTTTTTTAAATTGTAGTAGGTTCAATCACTGAGCTACCAGCTCGCGTGTGCTTGTCTGTGCGCGCGCTGGGGGCTGTTAAACGTAGACATAACAACCAACTGGCGAGAAAGACATAGAAAAGTTATTGCTCTATTGCTAGGAGAACGTCCCTCCCTCCTCCTTCAGTCATGTGTTCACTCTTCATCCGTTTGTATGGGTGATGTTTATCCTAACCCAAACAAGAGAAGATTTTTTAGGCGCACCACACTGCCACTTCTCCTCTATCGGTAGGTCGCCACCGTCTTCTCGTCTGTCGGGCCTGCCGGTGCTGCGGGGTGGGGGGCTCGGTCTACCTAACGGAGATGTAGTTTCCTCCGGTTTCCTAGTTTTAGGTAGGATTTTGATGTCCGTTAGTTCGGCCCTTTAACGGTGATGGCAAGATCATACAACAAAGCGCCTCCGTGGTGCGCCATTGATGGTGGCAGAGGTTAGTCCGACGAATACTTCTTCCTCGAGCATAGAGATAATGTAAATTGCTCACAAGCATAGATTCCTGTCATCCGTTCTGCATGGTAAGGCTAGGGTTTGCACAATATGTTAGGGTGTCGGTGAGCGTGGTTCCGTTCCTAGTTGAATCCTCCAGCCTCATCTTTATTGGTGTGAGGCCTACGAGATTTATTGGAGGTCGCATTTTTGGATCCGCGGCTTTTCCGGCTTTGATGACTTCTCTGCAAGACAACGATTTGGCAAAACCATTACCTAGATGACTACATGTTAAATTTTGTAGTCCACTTGTATAGTCTTGTCATGCCTCCTTTAATACAATAAAAAATTAGAAGAAAATTGGAGCCATATTCGTGTAAAGAAAGTTCAGCCACCTCATATATATAAGAGAAGTGATGGCCGATTGAGCAACGCCCAATCAACAATCTACCACTTTTACCTTTATCTTTTTATCTCTCCTTCATTATATTCTTCCCCGTTCTTTTTTGTCCTTCATGTTCAGTGTCAGCGATCCACGAGACCCTAGGGGTGTTCAGGTCGACCAAGGGCATCCCATAGCAAGTGCTCCCTGATGGGGTCCCTCAAAGACGTGTGGGGTTTCGAGTCCTCAAAAGATCTCGTCGGCTTTTCTTGTGTATCCAGTGAGACTCCTTCGGCAACATTGGCTTGCTTATCACACTCGACGCCGGTGTACACAGTGACATGTTCGTGTGCAAACATAAGGCCAATTAGCTTTGTAACAAGTCTTAGCTTTAATTTATCAATAATGAAGTTGTGGACTGCAGATCTATTCTTCCCAGCCCAGGTAGGATGGGAGGGTGCCCAAGCCCGAGGTGTAAATTGTTAGAGGCCATATTAGGAGCAAGGGAAATATTCTTAATTTGATTACGAGAATTTTCATTGCTGCATTTACTAAACAGGATGGAAGATTTACTCCAATTTGGTGTTTGCCCAGAAATATCACAAGAAATATAATGATATGTGCAAAATGGGAGGCATCATTATTATCCACCCTACCGCAAACAATCAAGTAATTCACAAACGTCGACGAATGTTGGGGACCAGAGAGGCCAATTGGATACCTTCCAAACGATTAGAATTAAATGCTTCTTGTAGACAAAATGACAGTGCATTGACAACAAGAGTGAAAAGATACGACAATAACGGCAATCTTGTCATATACCTTCAAGTGCCACAAAAGCAGTGAAAAGGTTGGGCATTAATGTTAACGGTAAAGGAGACATACGTCATGGATTTAAAAATTAAGTTTATGAAATGACAATGAAACCCTTTCTACTCTAGGTAAGCCGCCATGCCTCTGCCAGACATCAGTGTATTTCCGTGCCATTGCCAATGGTCTCTGTAGGCGTTGCACCATTTCAGTGCTTTGGGATGGACCTAGGTTGCTCTATGACAAGGTTGAGACAACTTTTACAAAAGATATATTCCAGTGAGAACCTAGGGGGTGGGGCTGCACCTAGACATGTGGACTAGGGATGACAAGGTGTCGGAAGCAGAGAATGCCCTCCTCCTCCCTTACATGAAAAATGATGTTGAAGCCACTATCTTGTCCATGCGTCTGGATTCGGCACCTGCTCCCGATGGTTTGCATGTATGATTCTTTTTGAAATTTTGAAGTGCCATCAAACGGGTGGTGGTGGACATTTTCCAAGATTTCTATGTCGCGTTGCTTGACGCCTCATGTTTGAACTATGGTGTCGTAGCGTTAATCCCAAAGGTAGTTGGAGTGACGGATATCTGATAGTTCAGGCCAATCATGGTTATTAACGTGATATTTCATATCCTAGCTAAGGCGCATGCTATTAGGGTGGCTCCTATTATGGCTAGGATTATCCATCCAAAACAATCGACCTTTATCCGCCCTACTTCAAACAATCAAGTAATTCACAAACATCGAGAAATGTATGGGGGAAGAGGGGCCAGTTGGATACCTTCCAAACGATTAGAATTAAAGGCTTCTTGTAAGTAAAGTGTCAGTTCATTGACAATAAGGGTGAAAAGATACGAAGATAACAGATAACCTTGTCGGATACCTTTGAGTGCCTCGAAATCGGTGAAAAGATTGGGCATTAACAACAAAGGATACATATGTCATGCATTTGAAAATTAAGTTTATGAAATGACAGTGCAACCCTTTACAGTCCAGTTCAGCCTGCCACACCTCCTACAGTACATCAGCGTATTTCCATGCCATTGCCAATGGTCACCGTAGGCGTTGCACTATTGCAGTGCTTTGGGATGGACCTAGGTTGTGTTTACACACAAACACACCACCGTTTACTCTTGACATCGAGGGTGATGCACTGCAGCTCACATTGAAAGAGGTCGCAATTTTGGATCCGCGGCTCTTCCGACTATGATGACTTCTCTACAGGACAATGATTTGGCAAGACCATGAACTAGATGATTTTTTGTCCGTGACCAAGAATCTTAATCTAGCTCGTGATTGGATCCCGGATGAAAAGAAATCCTGTGGGGCACCGAGATTTTTGGTTACTGCAGTAACAGAAAAATACAAGGCGGTTAGCGAACGAATTTTTTGAATGAATTTGAATATGGAGAAAAACTCATTCAAATTCAAAAATTAAGGATTTCTTGCCCGGTAAGGTGATTTTTCATGTGGTACTGGGATTTGCGGTTACCGCCTGGTAACCAATTTTTTCGCTCGGTGCCCAAAACCTTAGCAGCAGGTAGATCTGCGTGGAAAAACATTACTATATCTATATGTATAACGTTCATGGAATGGTACAACAAATGTGCAAGCCAATAGGCACGTATGGTAAACAATCTCAAGGAATCAGGCCTGCTTTTCATATATAGAGAGGGACAACACAAAGCCCAAATCTTCTTGACTGCACAAACACATATTCTAGAGTGGGTGAACACCACCATATACCCTTAGTAAAGGAGGATAACCCCCGGCCTCTGCATCGAGCGATGCACACAGCAACCACCATATACCCTATGATGAAAATATTTTTGACATTTCTTTGCAGATGAAGTTCAGAATACGTATCCTTTAAACCTATACCAATTACCACGAAGGATGCAGATTATTAACTACTACTCAAGCACTTGTTAAACTGTTCGGCAAAAACTCAATGCTAATGATATAACCCTGTGAAGAATAGTTAAGACAGAATCAGCTAAATGCCGATGAGGAGAAGGTTCAGATGTCGATGCTCCACCACACCTCTCGAATGGCTAGATCATTTCAATCCATGGCCGGGAGGTAGATACGGTGAAAACTGTTCACGGTCAGCATCCTACAGCAGGTAGGGCACTTGCTCTGAGCCTAGATGGAGGCCTCGATGCACTTCTCACAGAAGATGTGGCCGCAGATAGTCGACGACACATTGACCAACTCGTTCATGCAGACTGGGCAGCTGAACTTTGGTTCCTTTGGGAGATCATTCGAAGGTGCAGGCCATGCCTGAGTCACCTTAGGATGTAGTGTTTAGCCAAGCATTAGTAATATAGTAACTAGAGTACCATATTTGGTATTGTTAAAGCATAAGCATAGTGTAGAGTTCTTACCAAGAGTTTGTTGGTTTCAGGTGTGTCTACTGTGTTTATTACAAGGTTGTCGTTGGACGCTCTAGGCCGACCATGTTGTGTAGGGAGTATCCCTTGAGACAACATTGTGTTCACATGCTCATCAGGAGCTTTCCCTGGAAGAAGGACAACAGATACAAATCAGTAAATGAGAAAACACAGCGAGGCAAATTAGAAGAAAAAGAACCTCGCTCCTTCTTCAGTCATGTGTTCACTCTTCATCCGTTTGTATGGGTGATGTTTATCCTAACCCAAACAAGAGAAGATTTTTTAGGCGCACCACGCCGCCACTTCTCATCTATCGGTTGGTTTCCACCCTCTTCTCTATCGGGACTGCCGGTGCCAAAGGGGGGGGGCTCGGTCTACCTAACGGAGATGTAGTTTCCTTTGATTTGCGAGTCTTAGGTAGGATTTTGATGTCAATTAGTTGGGCCCTTTTACCGGTGATGGCAAGATCACACAATAAAGTGCCTCCGTGGTGCGCCATTGATGGTGGCAGACGTTTGTCCGACAAATACTTCTTCCTCGATCCTTACCATATCAATGGTGTTGTATGTGATAATGTAAATCGCTCACAAGTGTAGATTCCTATCATCCATTATGCATGGTAAGGCTACGGTTCGCACAATATGTTAGGGTGGTGGTGATCGGTGGTTCTGTTCCCAGTTGAAGCCTCCAGCCTCATCTTTATTGGTGTGGCGCCTATGAGATTTAGTGGAGGTCGCAGTTTTGGATCCACAGCTTTTCAGGCTTTGATGACTTCTCTGCAGGACATCGATTTGGCAAGACCATGACCTAGATGACTTCATGTTAAATTTTCTAGTCCACTCGTATAGTCGTGTCATGCCTCCCTTATATAGTAAAAATTTGGAAGAAAATTGGAGTCATTTTCTTGTAAAGAAAGTTCAGCCACCTCATATATATAAGAGATGTGATGGCTGTCGTGGTTCTAAGTCTGACAGTAGAATGGGGGGTAAGAATGTAGAGGCAAGATCCTAGCTATGGAGGAGTTGTACACGCGAGTTTTACGAGTTCAGGCCCTTCTCGGAGGAAGTAACAACCCTACGTCTCGGAGCCCGGAGGCGGTTGAATGGATATATGCGTGTGAATTACAGGGGGTGCAAACCCTTGCCCCGGAGGAGGGGGGTGTCTTATATAGAGTGTGCCAGGACCCCAGCCAGCCCACGTTACAAAGGGTTCAATGTACATTAAGGCAAGTCGTTACTGGTAACGCTAGTAATAAAGAGATATAAATGACCGACCGTTGTCATCCTGAGTGACGTTAGGTCTTCCACACTCCGAGTGGTTTCTTGTATCGTCTAGTGGTTGTTCGCATAGTCGAGTGTCTTCTATACTGTCGAGTGGAACATAGCTTCACGGTCGAGTGGATGATGATTTTGCTTCGACCGCTTCTGGTTCCTTTAGAGATGTCCTTGGGGAGGGTATCTTGGACAGATCCATGACCCTACCCTAGGTACATAGCTTCATCATTAGCCCCCGAATGGATCAGGGTTTGAGTGAGGAAGGAGTTGGGAACACTTCCGACTCATTCTTTGTGCTATGAGTATAACTTGTTCTGGAACAATGAACCGAGGAGACAACATCGACTTCTTATTCAGTCGCCTTGGTCCATTCTTCGTTTTTGTCGAGTGAACTTTCACGGTAGAATTCCGAATGATAATGTGGAGGATGTTTTCTGTCTGACCAGTTGCTCTGCTCTCCGCAGATTTCGCGGGATTCGAATTTCGGGAAGCGCGCCAAACGGGCGAGGCCGTGGTAATCGGGACAGATTAGGCAGGTCTCCTCGATCCCCGAGCCACCTTTTTCGCCATGTACTGCACGCGCGACTGTTGCGGGATTTGTTTAGATCATCTGGGCCTACCAGTTAGTCACTCGGGGAAATGACCTTATAAAAGGCACCGGACCGGGTCTCTGCACCGTGCGCTCCCATTCTCTTTTCTTCTTCCTCCGACCTCTCAACCACGCTCGCTTCTGCTCTCATCGCCGAACCCTCGCTCGAACTCGATCCGCCGCCATGGGAAAAGAGAAGATGGTGGCGCTGGAGCGCGTGAAGAAGGCGACCGCGAATGCGAAGGGCAAGCGGACCAGCCGGGGCGGATCCTCATCGAGATTCGGCCTGCCGCCAGGCTGGATCCAGGGCGACTAGATCCGCTCGACGATCAGCCAGGACGACCTCGATGACCTGGTGGAGGGGGACTGATCCCCCACAAATTGGCGTGGCTACCGGAGAACGAGACCGAGCCGCAGCCAAGGGAGGGTGAGTGCGTTCTCCTCGCCACCCACGTCGATCGCGGATTTTCTCTGCCTCCCCATCCTTTCTTTCGGGGATTTTTGAACTTCTTTGGGGCTCAGCTCCACCACTTCACTCCAAACACCATAGTCTATCTGGCTGCTTTTGTGTCAATGTGTGAAAATTTCTTGAGCTGTCAACCGCACTGGGCCTCTTCAAACATATCTTCACCTGCCGCTCCCAGTCGGTCAAAAAGGCCAATCCGAGTGATGAGAGGATGCACGTGATCCAGATGTGCGGGGGCCTGTGGATCCAGATGAGGAACAAGAGCATCTTCCCAGCGATGATCCTTCCCGACTCGGTCCGCGGCTGGCAGTCGACTTTGTTTTACTGCAAGGATCAGCCGACCCCGGGTTAGTCGACTGGACTTCCTCCCTTTTCCCTGGCTCGAGTGGAGAAGCCCTCCTCCTTGAAGGTGGTTCCCGAAGAGAAGGCGCGGGTCCAGGTGCTGGTCGAGCGGGTCGTCCAACTCATCCACGACGGGGTGACTGGGATGGACCTGCTGGAGGTCTTTCTCGGTCGATGCATCCAACCGCTCTAGGCCCGTGATCATCCGATGTGGATGTACTCTGGACTCGAGGACTCCACTCGGATCCACCCAGAGGACGTCAGTGAGGAAATCTTGGAGAAGTGGCTGATGGGAATCACCAGCAACAAAGACAACCCCCGGGGATCTAGGAGGGTGATTCCATTCGACCACTCGCGCCAGCCGGAGCAGGTATGATTCTGTTTTACCAAATATCTTTCCGATTCACCATGTGACACCTTGTTGATGGTCGACTGTACTCCTTTTTCTCATTGTTCTTTCAGGCTCTCATTGACATGTACTCGATGCCCAACGGAGTGCAGGAGAAAGACGTCAAGGAGGGAGCGAGCGGGGGCGAGAGCGGCGAGTGGTACTCGGATGCGGAGGAGGATGAGGAGAGCGACGAGTCGAGCGATGACGAAGAAGTCGACTTGCCTCCTTGCAGAGAGAGGAGATCCAAGCACGCACACGACCCAGCGAGCACCCCGGACCTGGCGACCGCGCCGACTGGGCAGTCTTTGAAGCACCCCCGGACGTCTTCTCCAGCGCCGATTGAGAAGGCCCCAAAGCAGCCCAAGGTTGTGCCGCCTCCAGCTCCAATAGCACCGAAGGCCACTGTCGGTGTCAAAACCGGCGGATCTCGGGTAGGGGGTCCCGAACTGTGCGTCTAGGCCGGATGGTAACAGGAGGCAAGGGACACAAAGTTTTACCCAGGTTCGGGCCGTCTCGATGGAGGTAAAACCCTACGTCCTACTTGATTAATATTGATGATATGGGTAGTACAAGAGTAGATCTACCACGAGATCAGAGAGGCTAAACCCTAGAAGCTAGCCTATGGTATGATTGTTGATGTGTATGTTGTCCTACAGACTAAAACCCTCTAGTTTATATAGACACCGGATAGGGTTAGGGTTACATAGAGTCGGTTACAATGGTAGGAGATCTTCATATCCGTATCGCCAAACTTGCCTTCTACGCCAAGGAAAGTCCCTTCCGGACGCGGGACGGAGTCTTCAATCTTGTATCTTCATAGTCCGGGAGTCCGGCTGAAGGTATAGTTCGGCTATCCAAACACCCCCTAATCCAGGACTCCCTCAGTAGCCCCTGAACCAGGCTTCAATGACGATGAGTCCGGCGCGCAGATTGTCTTCGGCATTGCAAGGCGGGTTCCTCCTCCAAGTACTTTATAGAAGATTTTAAACACAAAGATAGTGTCTGGCTCTGCAAAATAAGTTTTCCACATATTGCCATAGAGAGAATAATATTTAGACAAATCTAATCTGCTGACGTATTCCGTAGTGCGACACACCACGACCAAGCTTTTATCCGAGTCGTTTCATTATCCCATCTCAGCGCGTCATGCGAGGCGGTTTCCTTGGCACGTGTTGTCAAAGAAGAGATCATGCCCCCTTATTCCGGGATTCTCATCAATATGGGCGTGGGTAACCCAACCGCGCCTTTGATTATGGCGTTTGGAGATAAGCGAGTTTTACCAGGCTGGTGGGGACATGTAGTTGCGTGCACCCATATAAGGGGATAAGGATCCACCTTTTCACCCACGCCTTCTTCCTCCTTTGCCTATCCATTCTTGCGCACTTGAGCTCCAGCGCCCAAGTCCGCACTACCACCTCAACCTTCTCCAGTCATGTCCGGAGCGGGAGGCAAGTGGATGGTCTCCTCCGTCACGGAGGGACACATCAAAAAGCTGAGGAAGGCCGGATATCTGGCTAGCGACATCGCGCACCGGCTTCCCGAAAAGGGGCAGCTCATCCCCACTCCTAGGCCCCATGAGAGGGTGGTATTCCTCCCCCATTTCCTCCGCGGACTGGGCTTCCCTCTGCATCCATTTGTCCGGGGGCTCATGTTCTACTACGGCCTGGATTTCCACGATTTGGCCCCGAACTTCGTCCTCAACATCTCGGCGTTTATCGTCGTGTGCGAGGCGTTCCTCCGCATCCGCCCCCATTTCGGCCTATGGCTTAAGACATTCAACGTCAAGCCAAAGGTGGTGCGCGGCAGCTAGGCGGAGTGCGGCGGTGCCATGGTTGGCAAGATGGCCAACGTCCTGTGGCTTGAGGGCTCCTTTGTGGAGACCCTGAAGGGGTGGCAATCATGGTGGTTTTACGTCACCGAGCCGCGCGACGCCGAATGGGTCGCACCCCCTGAGTTTCGATCCGCCCCCCCTACGCGGCTCACCTCCTGGAAGGAGACAGGCCTGTCTTGGGGTAAAAAAGGAGAGCCGACCGGACTCCAAACATGCATCCAAACCCTAGTGGACAAGAAGCTCAAGCTTGTCAACGTAGTCCAGGTTATGCTCATCCGCTAGATCCTCCCGTGTCAACGACAGGCCTTCACCCTGTGGGAGTTCGACCCGGTGCAACATCAAACTCTAAACAGGCTCTTCGACACGACGTACGAAGATGCCTAGAGGATGCTTTTCAAAGGCGCCGAGGCTCCCGCATCCGCTACCGAGGATCGCAGATTCAGTACTCAGCATCATGCTCATGCGGTAAGGTGTTTTTGTCCTTTTATAGGGTATCAGTTTTTCATAGTTTGACTCTATGCGGGATCTAAACTCCCTTATCTTTGACAGGATTGGGAGGTGACGTCCGGACAGATCAACTGTCCGGCTCCTTTGCCCGAAGGCCCAGCGGACGCTCGTTTGGTGAAGCTGCTGGTTCCGGCGCCCTATGTGGTGCCGGAGAAGAAGGCCACAAAAAGGGCCACGGGGACTCGAAAGAGTGCCCAACGCTAGGAGGTGTCGGATTCATCATCTGACGGTCCCGAAGCGCCTTCCTCTCGTGAAGACGAGGAGGAAGAAGAAGAGACCTCTCCCCCTCCAGTGGGAGGAGAGAAGAAAAGGAAGGCCGCCCTCTCTAAGGAGGCCGGAGGGTCCAAGAAGGGGAAAACCCTTCCTCCGGACTACTCCAACGACGCCGACGACGGCGGAGAGGAGTGGCAGCCCAGGGCCAAGCCCCTGGCAAAATTATAAGTATCCGGATACTGGAGTATTTCATAGTATTCGTTTATTGCACAGCTTTCCCTTATGTCGATCATGCTTATGCAGCCCACCCAAAGACCGGCTCGACGGGTCGTCGAGCGGCTCACTTGACTCGTCGGATGTGAACTCGCTTCCGACGGCTTCCTCCCCCCGCCCTATGGTCGACACCGAGGTGTTGTCCCAACAGGTTCCAAGCAGGGAGGAGGTGGTCCCGGAGGCACCACAAGGCGACCTCCCGGACTCCAGGAGTAAAGGGGATGAAACCCCCCAGGGCTCCAAGTCCGGCTCTAGGCCGGACACCGCTCCGGAACCTTCAAGGGTTCCAGAGTCTGGCGGGGGACCTCCTTCCAAGAGGAGCAAGTCCACCATGCCGGCGACCCCTGTCCACCCGGAGGCGCCGGACAATATGTTGGAGGCGCTCCAAGGTGCCTCCATCGACGAGGAGCACCGCGCTATTATGAGTGCGGTGGTCCAGAAGGTTCAGTCCACCAAGAGCGGACTGACTGAAGCTTGTACTAGCCTTTTGACAGGCTTTGAGGTAAGTAAATAATGTGTAAATAATATTACCGCATAGACAGTAGCCCCTAATGCTCTGTTGGGCGTTCGGGAAGAAAAGCCGAATAGAGGATCAAAAAATTCGCAGGATTCTAACAAAAGGAGTCAATATGCGTGTGCAGGCTTCTCTGCTGGCGTCCGCCATACTCACTGCGGAAGTGGACACGCTGAAGCAGAGCCTCGAGAAGTCCGAGCAAGAGCTCGGGCGTGCCAAGAAGCAGCTCGAGGAGAAGGAAGGTAAGAAATACCTTGGTTGAATATGTATATAAAAAGGTGCAATTGCAAGAAATGACAGGATTAACATGGCTATTGTAGGGGCCACATCTGAGGTGGCGACCCTTAAGCAAGCGCTGCTCGAGGCCGAGAAGAGTGCGGCCGCGGAGCGCACCCAGTGGGAGAGGTATGAGGCCGAGGTTGGCAAGGTGCGGCAAGAGTTCCAGGTTCTCATGAAGAAACATGAGAGTTTGGAGCTTGACTCAAAGACGCGAGCGTCCGAGCTCGCGGTGGCTATTGAAAATGCCAAGTCTGCCAAGGCCGAATCCCAGAAGACCCTCCAGGAGTTGGATGAGGTGAAGAAAATAGCGGCGGGTAAGGCATTATTTTTGCAAAGTAAACACATAACCGGAGTTACTTGATACTTACCCGAATCCGGAGCTCTCCAAGGGCATTTGCAGATCTTCCCCGGAGTGTATCTGATGCCGCCGCATTCTATCGAGCTGAGGAGGGCAGCTCGATGGAGAAGGTGTTCTGGTCTCAGTATGCTGAGGCCGGACACCCCGTGCCCCTGAGCGACCAGCTGAAGCAACTGGCCGAGCTCCACAAGGCGGCCGAACAGGCCATGAAGGGCCTCCTAGTTCGGCTGTGGCCTGGAGAGGCTCTGCCTGGGAGCTATTTCGGGCTGGTGCGGCGGCTGGTGGAGGCCTGTCCAAGGCTCGAAGTCATCAAGCGCTCCGTCTGTATTGAAGGTGCCCGTAGGGCCTTTGCCCGTGCTAAGGTGCACTGGGGCAGGCTGGATGCGGAGAAGCTTGTGAAGGACAGGCCACCACGGGGAAAGAGCATCGCAAGCCCGAAAATTACTATAAGGATGTTCTGAAGGGTGCCCGCCTTGTGGCGGATGAATGTACTAGGGATGTAATTTTTGAGTAAAACTCGCTCGTTTTTGTCCTGTGCGCTGAAAACTTGTTCATATGCGCTGAGCAATGCTGCTTGAATTTAAAATATTACCTTATGTGCGGCTGTTTATCAATACTGAGAGATGGCGAGTCGTCAGCTTCTGCCCCCTTGCCACTAGTGCTGGGGTGTTCGGGGATAAATTTGGGCGCTCTTTTTCCCATGTTTGGGTCCTTCGAGGGAGGCACTCAGCCCGACGAACGAGGCAATCGGACTATAATGCGTGAACACTCTCACTTAGCCATAGAATTCTATAATTTTAAATTTCGGCGAAGCCCCTAGTATTCGGAAGACCGAGTTCGGGGCGCTATCCACGCCTTGGCCGGACAGAGCCGACTCGTCGCCCTAAGCGACATAAGTCTTTAGGGACTCGAAAAAACCTCTCGAACAGCGACCAGCTCTCGCTTCATCATGACAGTCAGTTTTAGCTTTCTCCACTGAGGTGCTCGGCCCAGCTCAACTGGGGCACAATTGCAGTGGTTCTCCTAGTGCTACCTTAGCCGATATAGCGGAACGTAAGGCACCAAAACATAGGAGCCGGGCAAAGCCAACTATTGACCCGAGACATGATTCGGAGCCGATGCATATAATGCTATAAGTTCGGGGTGCCGCACTTGTGAAAGTGTTCGGACTTCTCACACCATATTGAGGGGTGCTAAAAGCCCCTGGCGTATTTTGGCCGCACCAAGTTGTACGGGTGCAACATGTCGTTAAGGAACATTTATTTATAAAAAAGATATAGTGCAAAAATAGACAAAAGCTATGCATTGTTTAGTAAAAATAGCTGCGATCAAAGCAGAACGATACAAGTAATGCGATAAACGAAAAGTTGGACTATTTAACATGTCTGCTCCAGGGGCAAGCTGCGGAATAGTATGCGAAACAGGTATACTGCTCGTGATAGAGTCCACCTGGGATTTGCGTAATGGGGCATGGCTTGTCTGCTTCCTTGGTTCTTGCATCGTTTGTGCGGCAATTGAACTGCCGAACAAGCCTTCCGAAGAGTAGAGTCCTGGAAGTAAGAGAAAAGTAAAAAATCTGCAGCCCCTCGTGCGGTTTAAGCCGTGTTTTGGGCGTGCCGTGATGGTGCCCCTCCCCCTATGCCCATGGTATTTCCAGAGCATAATTATGTACACGAAGTACTGGCGTCGCCTTTTTGCTAGGGTTGGGGTTGGGGCCGTATTGCTATGCCTGCTCGGAACGTGCCAGGCGGTCTTGTTGTAGGTTACTCCGGGCGCGCTTGACGGTGTTCGGACGTTTAATGGCCGGACTGGAGATCTTCCTGGAGAGGCTGCTTTGTACTTCCGCTGCAAGGGCCGCCGTGTGCTCCTCCGTTCGGAGGGAGCGTTCGGTGTTTCCATTGACCGTAATTACTCCATGAGGGCCTGGAATCTTGAGCTTAAGGTATGCGTAGTGCGGTACCGCATTGAATTTGGCGAATGCGGTTCGTCCGAGCAGTGCATGATAGCCACTACGGAATGGGACTATGTCAAAGACCAATTCCTCGCTTCAGAAATTATCCGGGGATCCGAAGACCACTTCAAGTGTGACTGAGCCTGTACAGTTGGCCTCTACACCTGGTATTACGCCTTTAAAGGTCGTTTTGGTGGGCTTAATCCTCGAGGGATCGATGCCCATTTTTCGCACTGTATCCTGGTAAAGCAGGTTCAGGCTGCTGCCGTCGTCCATGAGGACTCTAGTGAGATGAAATCCGTCAATAATTGGGTCTAGAACCAATGCGGCAAATCCTCCATGACGGATGCTAGTGGGATGGTCTCTTCGATCAAAGGTGATCGGGCAGGAGGACCATGGGTTGAACTTTGGGGCGACTGGCTCTACCGCGTAACGTCCCTTAACGCGCGCTTCCGCTCCCTTTTTGGGACGTGGGTGGCGTATATCATGTTCACCGTCCGCACTTGTGGGGGAAAACCCTTCTGTCCATTGTTGTTCGGCGGCCGGGGCTCCTCGTCGTCATTGCTATGCAACCCCTTGTCTTCATTGTCGGCGCTTAACTTGCCTGCCTGCTTGAACACCCAACAGTCCCTGTTGGTGTGATTGGCCGGCTTTTCGGGGGTGCCATGTATTTGGCACAAGCGGTCGAGTATTAGGTCCAAGCTGGACGGGCCCCTAGGATTCCTTTTGAATGGCTTTCCCGCTGACCGGGTTTAGAGCCTCTGAATCCGGCATTAACTGCCGTATCCTCAGCATTGTCGCCGTTAATGCGGCGCTTCTGCTTGTTGCGATGTGACCTGCCACTAATGTCCCTGGTGTCTGAACTACCAGGGTTCTTGGTCATATTGTTGCTACGAGCAAGCCAGCTGTCTTCTCCCGCACAGAAGTGGGTCATGAGTGTCGTGAGTGCTGCCATAGATTTCGGCTTTTCCTGTCTGAGGTGCTGGGCCAGCCACTCGTCACAGATATTGTGCTTGAAGGCTGCTAGGGCCTCAGCGTCCGGACAGTCGACTATTTGATTTTTCTTTGTTAGGAACCATGTACAGAATTGCCTGGCCAATTCCTCTGGCTGCTGAATTATGTGACTTAGGTCATCGGCGTCTGGGGGTCGCACATAAGTCCCTGGAAATTGTCGAGGAATGCGGCTTCCAGGTCCTCCCAACAACTGATTGATCCTGTTGGCAAGCTGTTGAGCCAATGCTGAGCTGGTCCTTTAAGCTTGAGTGGGAGGTATTTGATGGCGTGAAAATCGTCGCCGCGGGCCATGTGGATATGAAGGAGATAATCCTCGATCAATACCGCAGGGTCTGTTGTGCCATCATATGATTCGATGTTTGCGGGTTTGAAACCCTCGGGCATTTGATGATCCATTATTTCGTCTGTAAAGCATAGTGGGTGTGCGGCGCCTCTGTACTAGGCGATATGATGACGTAGCTCCAATGAGTTTTGTCTAGTGTGTTCGGCCCTGCCGAATTTGTGGCCGACGTGATTGTTACCGTCTCAAGCCGTGGGGTGCCCACGCGATCGGTAGATCGATCGTGTTTGCCTTGCCTTGTTTTCCAACATGTCTCGTAAGTCTGGCGCATATTCCCGTGCCTTGGTATGGGGTGCGGCTTGAGTGGAGGGTTGGGAGGCCTCTTTATCACGGCCACGAGGTGGCCGTTCGGCCGCATCAAGTGCTTCCTCCTCTAATTGGGGCAGCAACCTGCGCTTTGGGTAACTCTTGCAGGGGCGTTCGAGTTTGTGCTCTTTGGCCGCAAGCACTTCGGTCCATTTGTCAACCAGCAAATCTTGATCAGTTCGGAGCTGTTGCTTTTTTTTTGAGGCTTCTTGCCGTGCCCATAAGCCTGCGTTGGAAACGCTTTTGCTCAACGGGATCCTCTGGCACGACAAATTCGTCGTCGTCGAGGCTTGCCTCGTCTTCGGAGGGAGGCATATAATTATCGTCCTCGACCTCTCTGTCTGCCGCTCTCTCATGAGGGCTGGTTTCTCCATCCTCCTGTGCTAAACCTTGCTGGAGGGGGTTTTCTTCGGCACTCTCCGGAGTATTATTATCTCCCGTGCTGGAATCACCGTTTTTGTGTTGGCGGGATTTTGAGCGGCGCCGCTGACGCCGGCACTTGGGCTGTTTCTTGGAGGGGTCATCCTCCGCTGTTCCATCGCCCTCTCCCTCTTTTGGGGTGTCCACCATGTATATGTCATATGACGAGGTGGCTTTCCAGGGCATAGTAGACGTTGGTTCTTCATCATCTCCTTCATCGGCGTCCATACCGTTGATGTCTTCGGAGTCGAAGTCGAGCATGTCGGTTAAGTCGTCGACAGTGGCTACAAAGTGGGTGGTGGGTGGGTTTTGAATTTCTTCATCGTCCGTACCCCAACCTTGCTGACCGTAGTCCGGCCAGGGCTCTCCTGATAAAGAGAGAGACTTCAGTGACTTCAGGATATCGCTGAAAGGCGAGTGCTGAAAGACGTCCGCGACCGTGAACTCCATGATCGGCGCCCAATCGGATTCAATCGGCAGGGGCGCGGAGGGTTCGGAGTCCGGAGAAGAATCCGACTCCGTGGAGTCACGAGTCTCGCATAGTACGGGGCTGGTGTTTGGCTCAACCGCCGTTGGGATCACAGCCCCGAGGTGGCGTCCAACCGCCCATCCTCGATCGGCGCAGTTGGCTCCAAACTAAGGGTCGGAGCCGATGCGGGTGTGGCCTCCAAGGCACTGTTTGGCGGCAGAGCTAGATCATGCTCGTCGTGACAGTGCGGCGCGCTCGGCGGTGGTTCGAGTCCGTCGAAGATCAAGTCCCCGCGGATGTCAGCCGTGTAGTTTAAATTTCCGAATCTGACCTGATGGCCAGGGGCGTAGCTTTCGATCTGCTCTAGATGGCCAAGTGAATTGGCCCGCAGTGCGAAGCCGCCAAAGACGAAGATCTGTCCGGGAAGGAAGGTCTCACCCTGGACTGCATCGCCATTGATGATCGTAGGAGCCATCGGGCCTGACGGTGATGACACAGAGGAACTCTCAATGAAAGCACCAATGTCGGTGTCAAAACCGGCGGATCTCGTGTAGGGGGTCCCGAACTGTGCGTCTAGGCTGGATGGTAACAAGAGGCAAGGGACACGAAGTTTTACCCAGGTTCGGGCCCTCTCGATGGAGGTAAAACCCTACGTCCTTCTTGATTAATATTGATGATATGGGTAGTACAAGAGTAGATCTACCACGAGATCAGAGAGGCTAAACCCTAGAAGCTAGCCTATGGTATGATTGTTGATGTGTATGTTGTCCTACGGACTAAAACCCTCCGGTTTATATAGACACCGGATAGGGTTAGGGTTACATAGAGTCGGTTACAATGGTAGGAGATCTTCATATCCGTATCGCCAAGCTTGCCTTCTACGTCAAGGAAAGTCCCTTCCGGACGCGGGACGGAGTCTTCAATCTTGTATCTTCATAGTCCGGGAGTCCGGCTGAAGGTATAGTTCGGCTATCCGAACACCCCCTAATCCAAGATTCCCTCAGCCACCTCCTCCAAAATGCCCAAGGCTTTGCCCAGGATCAAAGTGACTGTCCCTACCATCTCCGGGTAGTCATCTGACTTGTTCTCTTCGTCGACTCGAGCAACAGAACGTAACCGATTGAGTACGGACACTTGCAGTGCTTCTACATCGGGAACCTCTTCCCTCCAGTATCGAGACGAGGAGATGGAAGACGCGGTTACCTCTAACCCAGGTAGAAACTCTTATGATCTTGTTCTTGATTACTTGGTCGATTCCATTCTAGTGGTTCACTTGGGGTCGACTGATCTGTCTTGCAGCTCCACCCAACGTCATCGATCTTCCAGATGACGATGAAGATGTGGCTCTTAAGACCAAGAAGAGCAAAAAGGTAGCAGCTGACAAGATGTCTCAGCAAGGGCCAACAACAACACAACCCGTCCGTCAATCTGAAGACACGGGAAGGGCCTCTGTAACCTTCGCTGCACCCTTGTCGAGTGAGCACCCCGCACCGTCGACGGCACCGGTGATTCCTTCAGTCGTCCAACTCCACGCCACGGAGCTCCAAACTGCCACACCTGGGTCGTCTGCTCTCTTTTTCACCAGCTACCCCGTTCCGGACAACCAGTCGGAAGCGGCTGCGGAAGCCATCTGTCCGGCTAACGTGATGATGGAGCAGATGAAGACGGTGCATGAGAATAGCCAGGCTGCTTATGACGCCAGCGCTGCTCTCCGGGCCAATGTCCAGGTAAGTAGACTTTTTGGCTCACCTTGTTCTGTCAGGATATGCTATCTGAAACATTTTCTTCTATACAATCTCCTGTTGTTTGCGTCGAATCTGTACACCCACTGGGTGTTTTGTTGTATTTGGTATTTGTGTTCTTCCACTCAGTCTGGGCGAGTAGGATCTGAACCGGTGGGGGCACGCTAAGTGCACCCACTGGGTGTAGTCCCCGAGACCGCAGTCGACTATTGGCAGTCGACTGGGGTCTGAGTTCTTTTTCTTTTCTGTTCTTCCACTCGACCCGAGCGGAACAGTCGAATGGGATCTGAACCAGTGGGGGCACGTCAAGTGCACCCACTGGGTGTAGTCCCCGAGATCGCGATCGACTGCTGGCAGTCGGCCGGGGTCTGAATAGTTTTTTTACTTGATCCAGGCAGACCGGTCGAGTTGGGTCTTAATCAGCGGGGGCACGCCAAGTGCACCCGCTGGGTGTAGCCCCCGAGACAGCAGTCGACTGTGTGTAGTCGACTGGGGTCTAAGCGAACTTCTTTAAGTTTTATCCACTATGAAGTGAACAACCTTTGATCTTGTGGATTGACACATCTTTTGCCTTCTGCAGAAGTCTTGTACTCTCATTTCCAAGTTTGCTAAACTTGAGTAGAAGCAGAGGCAACTCAACCTTGACTTGGAGTTGGCCCAGCAGAATCTAAAGAAAGCTCAAGACGAAGCTGCTGGTATGGAAGGTAACTGCCTGTCGACTATCTTTTTAAAACATTTCTTCGAGCTCTTGTCTGATCCGATTGCTTCTTTTGCAGAGAAAATGAAGTTGGCTCTGGAGAAGAAGGACTCGGAACTCGCCGCTGCACAGAAGGAAGCCCAAGATAAAACTGCCCTCGCAGACCAGAAGCTGGCTTCAGTCGAAGCACTATAAGGGGAGGTGACCAAGCTGAAGTCCTGTCTCAACGAGTGTAACCGAGAGGTGAGTCGTCTGAAGAAGGAAAAAATTACCCTGAATGAAAAACTGGAGTCTGCGGTCCACAAGAGGAATGACACGGAGGCTTATCTGAGAACTCTCGCCAAGAAGCTTTATCTTATGCTGGAAGGTATTTCTTTTAAACCGACTGTGTTGATGCTTGCGAATGGATCCTGTCCGGTCGACTCACTAATTCTTGGCTACAGAATTCTGCCAAGACTTTGACGAGGAAACTGGAAAGGTTGAGACGGGTCTGGACCCTATCGCTTCTCCAGTTTGTGACGAAACTGCAATGAACATGCTCCGACTGGAGTCTCGTGTCGCCAGCGTCACAAGCTACCTCGTGCGCCTGAAGGAGGCAGTCTCACGAGTTGACACATTGCTCTGGCCAAGAGCGACGCTTCAAAATGACCTGGAATCCCTGATGGCTCGACTGAACGAGATCCCTGACCGAGTGCAGGAATGGAAGAGGTCCTCCGCCCGGTGTGGTGCTGACGTGGCGCTGTCCTTGGTGCGAGTCCACTGCAAGGAAGCTCGTGAAGACAAGCTGGCGGGGATCAAGGTCGCTAACACCAAAAGGCATGACTTCCAGTCCTTCATGGAGACTTTCATCGCTGCTGCCACTCGGATCGCGGATGGGATCGACCTAGACGAATTCATCGAGCCTGCCAGCCCTCCTCCTACCGAGACTTGAATCTGCTTTAAATTTGTCTCGGAATGTCGAGACTTGTGGCGTAGCTCCAAAGGGGAAGGTTGCAGTCGACATGCACCTCGTCGTCCTTGCGGATAGGGATGGAGCGCATGTTGTACTTGTGGCATAGCTCCAAAGGAAAAGGTTGCAGTCGACCTGCACCTCGTCGTCCTTGCGGATAGGGATGGAGCGCACGTTGTACTTGTGGCGTAGCTCCGAACCTCCGAGTGGGAGGGTTGCTCTCCACTTGGTAGGATTTTTTAAACTTAGGTGAGTACTGGACTGCAGCTAAGCCCCCGAGTGGGAGAGTTGCTCTCCACTTGGTAGGATTTTTTAAACTTAGGTGAGTACTGGACTGCAGCTAAGCCCCCGAGTGGGAGAGTTGCTCTCCACTTGGTAGGATTTTTTAAACTTAGGTGAGTACTGGACTGCAGCTAAGCCCCCGAGTGGGAGAGTTGCTCTCCACTTGGTAGGATTTTTTAAACTTAGGTGAGTACTGGACTGCAGCTAAGCCCCCGAGTGGGAGGGCTGCTCTCCACTCGGTAGGATTTTTTAAACTTAGGCGAGTACTGGATTGCAGCTAAGCCCCCGAGTGGGAGGGTTGCTCTCCACTCGGTAGGATTTTTTATACTTATGCGAGTATTGGACTGCAGCTAAGCCCCCGAGTGGGAGAGTTGCTCTCCACTTGGTAGGATTTTTTAAACTTAGGTGAGTACTGGACTGCAGCTAAGCCCCTGAGTGGGAGGGTTGCTCTCCACTTGGTAGGATTTTACAAACTTAGGCGAGTACTGGATTGCCGAGTACTGTACTGCAGCTAAGCCTCCGAGTGGGAGAACTTAGGCGAGTACTGGACAACAGCTAAGCCCCCGAGTGGGAGGATTGCTCTCCACTCGGTAGGATTTTTCAAACTTAGGCGAGTACCGGACTGCAGCTAAGTCTCCGAGTGAGAGAACTTAGGTGAGTACTGGACTGCAGCTAAGCCCCCGAGTGGGAGGATTTCTCAGCACTCGGTAGGATTTTCTTTCGAGCTTAGGCGAAACGGATTCGCAGCTAAGCCTCCTGAGTGAGAGGCTTTCTCATCACTCGGTAGGATTTTCTTTCGAACTTAGGCGAAACAGATTCGCGACTAAGCCCACCCACTTGGGGATTTCAGAGGTAAATAAGAACAACAACAATCGTACGAGAGGACTGTAAAGCTCTTTTATTTGGTAAACAAATTACAAAGGTGTTTCTTATTACATTTTATTCGAACTAGTGCTTAAGTATAAAAGGGGCGGAGCAGCTCCGCGTTCCAGGCTCGTGGCTCGTCCTTCTGATGCTCAACACTGTAAAGATGGTATGCTCCATTGTGGAGAACTTTGGTGACGATGAAGGGGCCTTCCCAAGCCGGGCGAGCTTGTGTGGTTTCTGTTGATCCACTTGAAGAACCAGGTCTCCTTCTTGAAAGGCTCGACCCCTCACGTTTTTGGCGTGGAATCGACGCAAGTCTTGCTGATAGATGGTCGACCGGATCAAGGCCCTCTCTCTTTCCTCCTCTAGGAGATCGACTGAATCTTCCCAGGCCTGCTCTGCTTATTCTTCAGAGAAAAGCTCGAATCGGGGTGCATTGTGGAGCAGGTCACTTGGCAGAACAGCTTCGGCTCCATAGACCAAAAAGAAAGGAGGTCGTCCAGTCAACCGATTGGGAGTTGTCCTCAAACCCCCCAGAACTGACGGAACTTCATTGACCCAAGCGCCTGCTGCGTGTTTGAGATCACGCATCAGTCGGGGTTTCAATCCTTTGAGAATTAGGCCATTGGCTCTTTCTGCTTGTCCGTTCGACTGTGGGTGAGCGACTGAAGCATAGTCGACTCGTGTGCCTTGAGAAGCACAGAAAGCTCTAAACTCATCAGAATCGAAGTTCAATCCGTTGTCAGTGATGATGCTGTGAGGGACTCCATATCTAAATGTCAATTCTCTGATAAAACTGACAGCGTTGCTGGCTTCAAGATTCTTGATAGGTTTAGCTTGATCCATTTGGTAAACTTGTCGACTGCAACGAGCACGTGAGTGAAGCTGCTCCTACCAGTTCTCAGTGGTCCAACCATATCCAGTGCCCAAACAGCAAAGGGCCAGATGAGGGGAATGGTCTTCAGGGCTGACGCTGGCTTATGAGATATGTCAGAGTAAAACTGGCAGCCTTCACATCTGTCAACTATATCTTTCGCCATTTCATTTGCTCGTGGCCAATAGAATCCGGCTCGGTATGCTTTAGACACGATGGCCCGAGAGGACGCATGGTGGCCACAGGTCACCGAGTGGATGTCGTTGAGGATCATTCGACCTTCTTCTGGCGTTATGCATCTCTGACCGACTCCAGTCACGCTTTCCCTGAACAATTGTCCTCTTATCACAGTAAAGGCCTTGGATCGACATCGATCTGCCGAGCCTCTTCTTCGTCCTCTGGGAGTTCTTTTCTGAGGATCTACGCAATGTACGACACTGTCTAGTCGGGTGTGATGACCAGAACCTCCATGATTAGGTCGACCACTGCTGGGACCTCGACTTCAGTCGGATCTGTGGCACTCTTAGGCTGCGTGGGCTCTTCAGTAAAAGGATCTTGTTGAACGGTCGGTGTTTGAATATGCTCCAAAAACACATTGCTGGGAATGGCTTCTCTCTTGGAACCTATCTTTGCCAAGTCATCGGCTACTTGATTTTTCAGTCGGGGTATGTGATGGAGCTCTAACCCCTCAAACTTCTTTTCCAACTTCCTCACCGCGTTGCAATAACCAGTCATGGCTGGGCTTCTGACGTCCCACTCCTTCATCACTTGATTGACTACCAAATTTGAGTCGCCGTAGACCATGAGGCGACGGACGCTGAGTGAGATGGCGATGCGCAACCCATACAGGAGTGCTTCATATTCAGCTTCATTATTGGAGGAATCAAAGTGAATCTGGAGGACATATCTGAGCTTGTCTCCTCGGGGGATACTAGAACCACCCCAGCACCCGAACCATTTAGCATTTTGGATCCATCAAAGAACATGGTCCAGTGCTCCGAGTGAACTTGAGTCCGCAGTTGTTGTTCAATCCACTCGGTGAGGATATCTGCTATTGCTTGGGACTTAATAGCTTTCTTTGCCTCGAACTTGATATCTAAGGGAAGGAGTTCAATCGCCCATTTTGCCACTCGACTAGTTGCATCTCTGTTGTGCAGAATCTCTAACAATGGGGCGTCGCTGACGACTGTAACAGAGTGATCAGAGAAATAGTGTGCAACCTTCTTCATGGTCATGTAAATCCCATAAATGAGCTTTTGATAGTGCGGATATCTCTGCTTTGACGGAGTCAGAACTTCAGAAATATAATAAACTGGGCGCTGAACTTTATAGGCTTTTCCCTCTTCTTCCCGCTCGACTGTAAGTACTGTACTGACGACTTGTCCAGTGGCTGCTATATAAAGTAGTAAAGGCGCTTTGCTGATTGGGGCAGCGAGCACCGGCTGGGTGGAAAGCAGAGCTTTTAGCTCTGCAAATGCTGCATCAGCTTCAGGAGTCCACTTGAACTTATCTGATTTCTTCATTAGTCGGTAAAGAGGCAGTGCCTTTTCACCGAGGCGAGAAATGAACCGACTTAGGGCGGCCAAGCAACCAGTAAGCTTCTGGACATCATGCACACGCACAGGGCATTTCATCCGGAGTATAGCACCCACTTTCTCTAGGTTAGCATCGATCCCTTGTTCAGAAACGAGAAAACCGAGTAATTTTCCGCCCGGAACTCCAAACGTGCACTTTGAAGGATTAAGCTTGATATCATACCTTCTAAGGTTGGCAAAGCTTTCAGCAAGGTCAATCAATATGTCAGAACCTTTACGTGAGTTGACCACAATGTCATCCATGTATGCTTCCACATTCCGACTGATCTGAGTGAGCAGGCACTTCTGAATCATCCGCATGAATGTGGCTCCAGCGTTTTTCAAACCGAATGGCATAGTGACATAACAGAAGCACCCAAATGGGGTGATGAAAGTTGTTTTTATCTCGTCGGGTCCGTACAGATGGATCTGGTGGTACCCAGAGTAAGCGTCCAAAAAGGACAAACGCTCGCACCCTGCAGTAGAGTCGACTATCTGGTTGATGCGAGGGAGAGGAAAGTGATCTTTCGGGCAGGCCCGATTGATATGCTTGAAGTCAATGCACATGCGAAGTGAGTCGTCCTTCTTTGGGACCATGACAACATTAGCTAACCACTCGGAGTCGTAAATCTCACGGATAAACTCATCTCCCAAAAGCCGAGCCACCTCTTCACCGATTGCCTTCCTCTTCTATACGGCGGACCATCGAAGATGTTCTTTGACTGGTTTCACTTTTGGGTCGACTCGCAAACGATGCTCAGCCAGTCCCCTGGGAACACCTGGCATGTCCGAAGGTTTCCATGCAAAGATGTCCCAGTTCTCACGGAGTAACTGGATGAGCGCTTCTTCCTATTTGGAGTCGAGTGTGGTTGAAATGTGAGTCGGAGTAGCATTGGGGTCTATGAGGTGAATGTGAATCGACTTTGTTTCACCAGACGACTGGAATGCTGAATCTGTGGCTCGCAACAAATCACTCGGATCTGCATTTTTCTGATATTCTTGCAATTCTGCCATGGCCATCTGTGCATCGGTGATCTTTGAACCCTTCTGGAAGCACTCTTCTGCCTTCTTCCGATTACCAGTGATAGTGATCACCCCTTTGGGACCAGGCATCTTCAATTTGAGGTACACGTAACATGGTCGAGCCATAAAACGCGCATAAGCTGGCATGCCTAGAATAGCGTGATAGGCACTCTGAAAATCCACAAATTCAAATGTCAACTTCTCTTTGCGGTAATTCTTGGAATCACTGAAAACCACGTCGAGAGCAATCTGGCCGAGTGATGCAGCCTTCTTGCCTGGAATGACCCCTTGGAAACTCATATTACTCTCCCTGAGTCTGGACATCGGAATGCCCATTCCTTTCAATGTCTCTGGATATAGTATATTCAGGCCACTACCACCATCCATCAGAACCTTTTTCAGTCGGGTCCCTTCGACTACTGGGTCGACCACCAACGCTTGCCTCCCAGGGGTGGCTATGTGCGCTGGGTGACCGGACTGGTCGAATGTAATGGCAGTCTGGGACCACTTCAAATAACTGGGTGTCACCGGAGCGACCATGTTCACTTCCCTGTTGATGACTTTCAATCGACTTTTACTCTCAACGTCAGCGAAAATCATCAAGGTGGAATTCACGTGGGGATAACCATCATCATCCTCTTCCTCATCCTCAACCTTGTCTGCTTCCTTCTCCTTTTCGTTGGGCTGTTTCTCTCGGAACTGTTGGATTAGGAGTCGACACTGTCGAGTGGTATGCTTCGGGTAAATGAAATTACCCTCTTCATCTTTTTTGGTGTGGATGTGGCATGGCAGATCCAGCACATCCTTTCCATCTTGATCTTTTACTTTCTTGGGGTTCCATGGTCCCTTGGGCTTTCCCTTGAACTTTCCTTGAGTCACAGTTAAGGCTTCACCAGGAGCGGCGGGCTCGGCCTTGCGCTTCTGTTTCCGACTGGAATTTCCTCCTCCGGTTTCATGGGCGACTGCTTTGTGTTTGCCACTCCGGAGTCGGTCTTCTTCTTCACCGTTGGCATATTTGGTGGCAATTTCCATCATCAGAGTCACAGTCATATCTCCTGTCCGACCGAACTTCATATTCAGCTCCCGATACTTGACGCCTTCTTTAAAGGCACAAATTGCTTGATGACCAGACACATTCTCTACCGTGTGGTGCAATGTGATCCATCTCTGGATATAATCCCTCAAAGTCTCATTCGGTTTCTGAATGCAACACTGCAATTCAGTCAACCCTACCGGCCGTTTGCAAGTACCTTCAAATGTTCTAACAAATACTCGGGCGAGATCTTCCCAAGTATAAATGCTACTAGGTGCTAACTGATTCAGCCATGCTCTAGCCGAGCCCTCCAACATCAGAGGAAGGTGCTTCATGGCCACTTCATCACTGCCGCCACCAATCTGGACAGTCACTCGGTAGTCTTCAAGCCATGTGTAAGGCTTGGACTCACCAGTGAACTTACTGACTCGAGTCGCCAACCTGAAGTTGGGGGGAATCACAGCAGCCCTGATGGCTCTGCTGAAGCACTCTAGACTTGAGACATGCACTCTGCTGCTGGTTGGTAGATCTCTGTCATGACCCTCTCGGTGGGCTCTGTTTCTGTCGACCAAACCCTCAATGAGAATAGATCTCGCATCAAAGCCTGGCTCCCTGGGGTCGACTGGAATCCTTCGCCCAACACTGTGATGGCGCCTGTCATCATGTTGCCAAGGCACGTACGACCCACTCCTTGGGGGAGGCGTGGGCATTCGACGACAATCATCGCGATCAACTCGGTGTTCATACTGCTCACGGTTTCTGTACTGATCTTGTCGATCTCCATGTCCCTCACGCGTCGGGGGCGATCTTGGGCTGTGAGCCGACTGAACTGTATCGGCAACTACAGATCTGCTATGGATCCTATTCCGTGACTGAGATACCGCCGTATTTTGCTCTCCCGCCGCACAGAGCAAAGCTCTAATCTGTATCAGACCTCAGCCAGCTTATGACTGGGAAAGTTGGATCGACTCCGCTATCCGGGCTGCAGCTGTGAGATTCTGGATCGGGGTTCGGTATACCTGAGTCGGAGGCAGAAAAAGTTGGCTTTGACTGGATTCGGGAGCACGCTGCCGAGCGCGATCGTCGAGTACGTGCTGGAGGTTCTCCAATCGAGTGCGCTCAGCCAAGTTGGCCAGGCACGCCTGCTCCAAGGCCTGGGCCTCGGGGGTTTCTCCAACTATAGGAGTATGCAGTGCATCCATGTTTCGGCGGCGAAGTTCCTCCCTTCGCTGCGAAGAGAGGGGTTCGGGGCGGTACTCTTCATGAACGCGCGACGGATCGCCGTCCCCATCGCCTTCGTCTTCACGGGTGAAGCCAGGAGGACTGCGTGGTCCATTGACCATCATAACTTCTGCCGCTAGGTCGCTGCTGTCGCACTCGGATGCAGTCTATACGGAGCCAGTCGACAGATCAAACAGGCCGTAGAGAGTTTCGTCAGGATCGATTGCCGCGACTTGAGGGGTGGCCGACTGGCGAGCCACCGCATGCCTCACCCACCGCTGAAGCCTTGACCGACCGGAACGTTTGCTCTGGCGGGCCGCAGGGAGGGGGAAAGCTACTGGAGCCGACTGATACTGGGTCGACGGCTGCTGCAGGAAGATGCTGCGGACGCATCTGCGAAAGTGCGTTGCCCCGCAGACGGGGAGCGCGTCGACGTCGAGTGGAGCCTCCTGAAGCCAAGCGGAGTCATCGGCGACAAAAACGAGCGCGTCGAGACGGATCTCGCGGCCCTCAGCCAAACCTCCGGCTGAAACCATGATGAAGGGGATCGGAAAAATTGCAACTTCTCCAAAAAAGTCGCTAAGACACCTGCCCCACGGTGGGCGCCAACTGTCGTGGTTCTAAGTCTGACAGTAAAATGGGGGGTAAGAATGTAGAGGCAAGATCCTAGCTATGGAGGAGTTGTACACGCGAGTTTTATGAGTTCAAGCCCTTCTCGAAGGAAGTAACAGCCCTTCGTCTTGGAGCCCAGAGGCAGTCGACTAGATATATGCGTGTGAGTTACAGGGGGTGCGAACCCTTGTCCCGGAGGAGGGGGGTGGCTTATATAGAGTGCGCCAGGACCCCAGCCAGCCCACGTTACAAAGGGTTAAATGTACATTAAGGCAGGGCGTTACTTGTAACGCTAGTAATAAAGAGATATAAATGATCTTTAAGGTTACAGAGTGAATGACCGACCGTTGTCATCTTGAGTGACGTTAGGCCTTCTACAATCCGAGTGGTTTCTTGTATCGTCGAGTGGTTGTTCGCATAGTCGAGTGTCTTCTATACTGTCGAGCGGAACATAGCTTCACGGTCGAGTGGATGATGATTTTGCTTCGACCGCTTTTGGTTCCTTTAGAGATGTCCTTGGGGAGGGTATCTTGGACAGATCCATGACCCTACCCTAGGTACATAGCTTCATCAATGGCCGATTGAGCAACACCCAATCAAACAATCTACCACACTTACCTTTATCTTTTTATCTCTCCTTTGTTATATTCGTCCCCATTCTTCTTTGTCCTTCATGTTTTGTGGCAGCAATCCATGAGAGCCTAGGGGCGTTCAAGTCGACCTAGGGCATCCCATAGCAAGTGCTCCCTAACGGAGTCCCTCCAAGATGTGTGCGGTTTCGAGTCCTCAACAGATCTCGTCGGCATGTCTAGCGTATCCGGCGAGACTCCTCCAGCAACGTCGGCTTTCTTATCACACTCGATGCCACGGTACACAGTGACATGTTTGTGTACAAACAAAAAGCCAATTAGCTTTGTATCAAGTAAGCTTAGCTTTAATATATCAGTAATGAAGTTGTGGACTGCAGATCTATTCTTCCCAGCCCAGGTAGGATGAGAGGGTGCCCAAGCCCAAGGTGTAAATTGTTTGAGTCCATATTCGGAGCAAGGGAAATATTCTTAATTTATTACGAGAATTTTGATTGCTGCATTTACTAAGGAGGATGGAAGATTTACTCCAATTTGGTGTTTGCCCTTTAATATCACAACAAATATAACGATATGCGCAAAAACGGAGGCATCATTATTATCTCCCGTACCACAAACTATCAAGTAATTCACAAACATCGATGAATGTTGGGGACCAGAGGGGCCAGTTGGATACCTTCCAAATGATTAGAATTGAATGCTTCTAGAATGACAGTTGGCTATAACGGACAATCTTGTCAGATACCTCCGAGTGCCCCGAAAGAAGTGAAAAGGATGGGCATTAATATTAACGGAAAATCAGACATACGTCATGGATTTAGAAATTAAGTTTATGAAATGATAATGAAACCCTTTAGATTCCAAGTCAGTTGCCACGCCTCTACCAGTACATCAGCGTATTTCCATGCCATTGACAATGGTCTCCATAGGCGTTGTTGTTGGGGGGCGAAGTATGAAAATGAAAAAAAATTCTACGAACACCCAAGATCTATCTAGGAGAAGTATAGCAACGAGACGGGAGAGTGTGTCTACGTACCCTCATAGGCCAAAAGCGGAAGCGTATAGAATGCGGTTAATGTAGTAGTACTCTTCACGATCCGATCATGATCCAGCCGATCTAGTGCCGAACGGACGGCACTTCCGAATTTAGCACATGTGCGGCGCGATGATGTCTCCTCCTCCTTGATCAATAAAGAGAAGGCGGAAAAGTAGATGGGATCACAACTAGAACGGTGGCGTGGTGGTGATCGTGCTGGTGCTGCAACGGCAGCGCTTCGCTAAGAAAAAACCGTGGACGAGAACTATGCCGGGAGGGAAAGACGGGGTAGGAGCCATGACCAATGTGCTGGGGTCTCTTTCTATGCCCCTCCCCTATATTTATGTGTGGGAGGGTTGGGAGTCCAGCCCTACTCCTAATAGGAGTTGGTGCCAAGGGGGAGAGGACTTGGACTCCATGTCAAATCCTATTCCTACTAGCTAGGACTCCCCTTTTTTCCCTTCCCTAGTCACATGGGCTTTTGAGGACTTGGTGCGCCTAGCCCAATAAGTCTAGGGCGCCTCCTCGCAGCCCATGCCAGCCCTTGGAATGTGGTGGACCCACTTGTGGACTTTCGAACCCCTCCGGAATCCTTCGGAACCTTCTGGAAGCTTCCCGGTACAGTATTGAAAAAACTGCACCTTTTTCTGGAACCCAAAATATGACTTCTCATATATAAATATTTACCTCTCGACCATTCCGAGACTCCTCATGACGTCTGAGATCTCATACGGGACTCTGAACACCATTCGGTTACCAATCATCAAATATTCCAATACTACTCTAGTGTCAACCAACATTAAGCATGCAACCCTGCGAGTTCGGGAATCATGTAGTCATGACCGAGACACCTCTCTGGTCAATAACCAATAGCGGGACCTAGATGACCATATTGTTTCCTACATATACCAAGAAGATCTTTTATTGGTTGAACCACGATGTCAAGGATTCGGTTAATCCCGTAGGCAATTCCCTTTGTTCGACGATACATTACCTGCCCGAGATTCGATTGTCGGAATCTCCATACCTAGTTCAATATCGTTACCGGCAAGTCTTTGTACTTGTTCTGTAATACAAGATCTCATGACTAACTCATTAGCCACATTGCTTGCAAGCTCTTTACGATGTTGTATTACCGAGAGGGCCTAGAGATATCTCTCTGTCACACGGAGTGACAAATCCCAGTCTCGATCCATGCCAACCCAACAAGCACCTTCAAAGATAGCTGTAGAGCGTCTTTCTAATCACCCAGTTATGAAGTGACGTTTTATAGCACATAAGGTATTCCTCCAGTATCCGGGAGTTGCATGATCCCATGGTCTTGGGAATAGATACTTGACATGAAGAAAGCTATAGCAATAAACTCAAGTGATACGATCAAATGCTAAGCTTATGGTTGGGTCTTGTCCATCCGATCATTCTCCTAATGATGTGATCCCGTTATCAAATGAAAACTCATGTCTATAGTTAGGAAACTTTAAACATCTTTGATCAACGAGCTAGTCTAGTAGAGGCTGATGCCTACTACGCAACTTAATTCTTGTAGACACGTGTTGGGCCTCCAGGCGCAGAGTTTTGTAGGACAGTAGCAATTTTCCCTCAACTGGATGACCTAAGGTTTATCAATCCGTGGGAGGCGTAGGATGAAGATAGTCTCTCTCAAACAACCCTACAACCAAATAATAAAAAGTCTCTTGTGTCCCCAACACACCAAATACAATGGTAATTTGTACAGGTGCACTAGCTCGGCGAAGAGATGGTGATACAAGTGTAATATGGATAGTAGATACTGATTTTTGTAACAAGAACAATAAAAAATAGCAAGGCAGCAATAGATAAAACAGAGCACAAACGGTATTGCAATGCTTGAAAATGAGGACTAGGGTCCATACTTTCACTAGTGCAATCTCTTAACAATGCTAATACAATTTGATCATATAACCATCCCTCAACATGCGATGAAGAATCACTCCTAGTTCATATCAAGTGGATAACATAAGAAGAAATTTTTTGTAGCTATTCTTTCTAATCGATCCATCCAAGAATTTTTACTAAAGTAACACCAAGTTATTATTTCTGATCGATCTAGCAAGAGTTCGTACTAAAATAACACTAAGTTATTCTTTCTGATCGATCTATCAAGAGTTTGTACTAAAATAACACCAAAGAAAATTCAGATTATTAATACTCAATCCAATATAAAGAACCTCAAAGAGTGCCCCAAGATTTCTACCGGAGAAAACAAAAGACGAAAAATTGCATCAACCCCTATGCATAGATTACCCCAATGTCACCTCGGGAATCCGCGAGTTGAGTGCCAAAACAAATATCAAGTGAATCAATATGATACCCCATTGTCACCGTGAGTATTCATATGCAATATATATATCAAGTTCTCTCAAATCCATAAAATTATTCAATCCGATAAGAATGAAATCTCAAAGGGAAAACTCAATTCATCACAATAAGATAGAGAAAGGAAAACACCATATGATCCAACTATATTAACAAAGCACCCGATACATCAAGATCGTGCCATCAAGAACACGAGAGAGAGAGAGAGAGAGAGAGATTAAACACATAGCTACTGGTACAAACCCTCAACCCCGAGCGTGGACTACTCCCTCCTCATCATGGTGGCTGCCGGGATGATGAAGATGGCCACCGATGATGATTTCCCCCTCCAGCGGAGTACCGGAACGGGGTCTAGATTGGTTTTTCGTGGCTACAGAGGCTTGCGGCGGCGAAAATTCTGATCTAGGGTTATTTCTGATAGTTTCTCTATTTATAGGATTTTTCAGCATTGGAATCATGCGAAGATGGGCCTCGAGGTGAGTACAACCCACTGGGGCACGGGCAAGGGCCCAGGCGCTCCCCGGTGTCTTGTGCCCTACTCCTTCACCTTCCAGTCCTTTCATTAAGCTTTGGGGGTCTGTTTTGTTCCAAAAAAGTCATCAAAAAGTTTCAGCTCATTTGGAGAACTTTCATTTCTGCACAAAAAACAACACCACTGTAGTTCTGCTGAAAACAACGTTAGTATGGGTTAGTTCCATGAAAATCATAACAAAATCATATAAAATGGTTGTAAACATTGCATGAATACTTCATAAATTATAGATACGTTGGAGAAGTATCAGAGGCTCACTAGGGACACAGTACTTGCTTATGTATCCACACACGTATTTAAGTTTTCGTTCAATACAATTATAGCATGAATAATAAACCTTTATCTTGAACAAGGAAATATGATAATAACCAATTTATTATTCCCTCTAGGGCATATTTACAATGGTATCCCACTTGCACTAGAGTCAATAATCTAGTTCACATCACTATGTGATTAACTCCCAATGAGTTCTAGGGTTTGATCATGTTTTTCTTGTGAGAGAGGTTTTAGTCAACGGGTCTACATCATTCACATTAGTGTCTACTTTTCAAATCTCTATGTCGTACAGTAGATGTTCCCACCACACTCCAAATTGGAGCTATGCCAAATGACTGCTCCACTATTCAATATAAATACGTATCCGGTTTGAGACTTAGAGTCATCCGAATCTGTGTCAAAGCTAGCATCAACGTAACCCTTTACGACGAGCTCTTCGTCACCTCCATAAATGAGAAACATGTCCTTAGTCCTTTTTAGGTACTTCAGGATGTTCTTGACTATTGTCCAGAGATCTACTCCTGGATCACTTTGGTACCTCCCTGCCAGACTTATGGAAAGGTGCACATCAGGTCTGGTACACAACATGGCATATATATATTATAGAGCCTATGGCCGAGGCATAGGGACGACTTTCATCCTTTCTCTTTCTTCTGTCGTGGTCGGGATTTGAGTCTTACTCAACTACAAACCTTGAAACAAATGCAAGAACCCTTTCTTTGACTGGTCCATTTTGAACTCCTTCAAAGTCTTGTCAGGGTATGTGCTCTATGAAAGTCCTATCAGACGTCTTGATCTATCTCTATAGATCTTAATGCCCAGTATGTAAGCAAACTACAAAAAAAGACAGATCCGTGACACTATAACCCGAACGAAAAAAATATTGTCATGGTTATGACAGTTCTATGATGAAAATTGTGACAAAACGACATATCATCATAGATGCGGTGGGCTCCTACTTCTACGACAAAAAATCATGACAGAAAATGGGCTCTTCATCCTGGGCGAGCCGGGGACGCACCTGCATGGCATTCTTTGGGCCGTCCATGACAAAGAAATCATGGTAGAAGTGAGGGCGAGGAAACTTTCATGGAGTATCTGGTTACGGTAGCTGGTCGACCGGGGCCGAGCGATGTAGTGTGGTTTGCGCATTTCTCTCATACGTGCGTGTGGTGCGAGCTGTGTCGCTATAACTGAACCCGAGAGAGAGGCGTTCACTTACTGAACCCGAGCGATCCCCTGCTGCTATGTACTGAAGGCGATCGATCGATCCCTTCACTGCTAACTGAACCCGACCTACTCTTGTGCTGCTAATTGAACCCGTCGATCGTTGCTGCTACTTCCTAAAGCCGATCAAACCCCCGTGCGAGACGTAGCTAGCCAGTTGGGTTGCCTCTGGATGAACAGTGCTCGTTGCTGCTGTGCGCATGATATGTAGAATGAGTCGAGATGTGGTGATTCGAGACGGTCGGGTTAGCTATGGATGAATAGTTCCCAGTGGGGGTTGGATGAACAGGACCCCGACCATGTGTAGGCGGTTGCCGCTGGATGAACAGGACCTTGTGGTAGTACGCGGTTACCGCTGGATGAACAGGACCCGGCTCAAATGTGGTAAAGTACTCACGCATCATCGGAGGGGCAAGGGTGATGATGAAGAACACCTTCGTGATCGTTGACCCCTCCGGCAAGGTGCCAGAAAAGGCCTCTAGATTGCATTTCGTGGTTCTGAAACTTGTGGCGGTGGAAACTCTGATCTCTCGACTCCCCTAGGGTTCTAAAATATCTGAGTATTTATAGAGCTGAGAGGCGGTGGAAAAGATCACCGTGGGCCTCCTCTGGTACACCTCTTGGGCTCCCTAGGTCTCTTCTGGGCAGAATTATTTTTTCAAAAATCACGCTACATTTGGACTTTGTTTGATATGGATATTCTGTGAAGTAAAAAACAAGCAAAAATAGCAATTGAAACTAGGCACTATGTCAATAGGTTAGTCCAAAAAAATAATATAAAGTTGCTAGCAAATGAATATAAAACATCCAAGATTGATAATATAGTAGCATGGAGCAACGAAAAATTATATATACATTGGAGACGTATCACGCACTGACGTGACAATTATACTGGAAGTTTATGAGAAGGGCCATTTCCCCAGATAGAAGGGGAGTTGGGATGATTATACCGGGTTCCCTAAAAAATCGCTTTTACGGGAACTGTTGGAGCACTTTTTTGGCCCAACAATCCCTAAACCAAAAATATTTACGGGGAAGGGGAACCGCTGATGATACTCTTAGGAAGGGAGAATTTCGGGGAATTATAAACAATATGAGGGTGCCGGTCTGATAAAGCTCTTGGTTGCTGATGTAGTTGGGAGGTCATCATGGTCTATGGTCGGGGAGGACTAGTTGCGACAAGAGCATCTCTTCCTAGGGAGGTTTCAACAAAATGTTATGTTCCTCGGTGGTTGAACACAACGTTCTCCATTTGTACCACTGATTTCACATCTAATGGCCCATGATGCCAGATCCTATGATCGCATCTCAATTATAGGTCGCATACTAGTCATTCCCTATCTATTGTGACTCATGTTGTTCCTAAAGGTACATTGTGGATATCTATCTCTAGTTTTTTTCTATCTGAGTTGTTTATTTTAGAGACTAAAGATGTCTGATCCACCGGCTAGCCCTAGAGAACACAGACGAAATAGATAAGTGAGTTTGTGCAATGCTTTGGACCCTTGTGTGATATTCATAATTCCACGAGTCACAATAAAGGGACTATATAGTGCACACCAGGAATGGAAATCTGGATTCTATCGGGAACCAGTTATCCGCTTAAGTCGTAATGGTTATCCATAGAGCATAATGCTTCGGCCGATCATTTTCTACCTTAATACCCGCACCATTAGTATCGGGAAGCGGATGATACGTCTCCGTCGTATATATAATTTTTTATTGTTTTATTCCAATATTATACAAGTTTCACATATTTTTGGCAACTTTTTATATGATTTATTGGACTAACCTATTGATCCAGTGCCCAGTGCCAGTTCCTATTTTTTGCATGTTTTTTCGCAGAAAATCCCTATCAAACGTAGTCCAAACGCGATAAAAATTTACCGAGTATAATTTTGGAATATATGTGATATTTGGGAGGTGGAATCAACGCAAACGGGGGCCCACAGTGCCCACAACCCACCAGGGCGCGCCCCAGGCCCCAGGCGCACCCAAGTGTCTTATGCCCCCCTCGTAAGTTGGTTGGGGGCCTTATTCTGGCGCAAGAAAGATAATTTATAGAAAAAAATCGTGTGAAAATTTCAGCACACAATCGGAGTTACGGATCTCCGGAAATTTAAGAAACGATGAAGGGCCAGATTTGGGGAGCGTGAAACATAAGATAACAGAGAGGGATATCCAATCTCGGAAGGGCTCCCGCCCCTCCGCCGCTATGGAGGCTATGGACCAGAGGGGGAACTCTCCTCCCATCTAGTGGGGAGGCGAAGGAAGAAGAAGAAGAAGAAGAAGAAGAAGGGGGCTCTCTCCCTCTCTCTCTCCCGGTGGCGCCGGGGCAAGTATCGTGACGGCGATCTACATCAACAATCTTGCTACCGTCAACACCAACTTTCTCCCCCTCTATGCAGCAGCGTGACACCCCTTCTCCGTGTTGTAATCTCTACTTAAACATGGTGCTCAACTCCATATATTATTTCCCAATGATATTTGGTTGTCCTATGATGTTTGAGTAGATCTGTTTTGTCCTGTGGGTTAATTGTTATCTTGGATGGTATGATTGTATATTTTATTTATGGTGCTGTCCTACGGTGCCCTCCGTCTCGCACAAACGTGAGGGGTCCCCACTGTAGGGTGTTGCAATACATTCATGATTTGCTTATGGTGGGTTGCGAGAGTGACAAAAGCATAAACCCGAGTAGGTAGGATGTTGTGTATGGGATAAAGAGGACTTGATACTTAATGTTATGGTTGGGTTTCACGACCTTAATGATCTTTAGTAGTTGTGCATGCTTGCTAGAGTTCCAATCATAAGTGCATATGATCCAAGTAGAGAAATTATGTTATCTCATGCCTCTCCCTCATATAGAATTGCAAGAATGATTATGGGTACTTGTTATTGATTGCCTAGGGACAAATGACTTCCTTGTTGAAAAAAGCTATCCAATTTTATTACCTTGCAATTTATTCGTAGTTTTATTCTCGAAAAGTACTCGTAGTTTTATTCTTGCAAAATAGTTTCATACTTGTTCTAGGTAAAGCGGACATCAAGTGTGCGTAGAGTTGTATCGGTGGTTGATAGAACCCGAGGAAATATTTGTTCTGCCTTTAGCTCCTCATTGGGTTCGACACTTTTATTTATCGAAGAAGGCTACAAGCAGTCCCCTATACTTGCTGGTTATCAGTGGACAAGTAGCATAACCAATCCAATGAAAAGGAGAAAGTAGGATGACTACCACAATGGCGGAACTCGGTTCAGTGAGTAGACAACAATGGCCTCTTTTGGTTCATAGGATAGGATTATCATAGGAATAGGAATCTTGTAGGAAATGAGATGACATGTATCTCAAATCCTATGAGTAGGAATAGGAAACAAGATGTCAGTTGGTTGACACCAAAGGAATTTTTCCATTGAGTCTAGGCTCTTTTTTATTTTCCTATGAAATGTGGAGGATAGGAACCAATCCTATGTAGGAATAGGAATCCATTCCTATGAACCAAAGGGCTCTAAAGGAAAAAAATCCTATAAGAATCCTATCCTCTAAAATTCCTATGAAATTCCTCTAAACCAAAGGAGGCCTGAATGGATTTGATGGAGGGATAGTAATACATAACATCTAGATTCAAAGGATAATAAATAGGTTACCAATTAATGGAACTGTATTCAACGGAAACTAATATAGTAATAGCATAAAAAAATTAACGCAAGTGAACAAGGAATTTATTAGACATGACCAACAAGCATCCCAGCTCGGGAGTCAAAGGGTAAAGTTCATAGTTATATCCTCTTAGGGGGGTGCTCTAGCATTAACATATTATGCCAGAATCACACGAGTTCCAGAAGAGAAGAGCCCTTTGGTCGCTTGGAGCACAACACTTACTAGTATATACATGAGGACCCATCACAAATACTCAGAACAAGTTTCGTCCCAAACGGAGAACTTAATAAGTCTCATACCTGAACTATGAATGGTACAACATGCTTGATACCAATATAAATGAAATGTGATATATGGAAATTAATGAGATTAGTGTTATGGGGCTCAAATATTAAGCTTCATGTCTCTCCAGGGAAAAAAAGTTAAATCATGGAGATTCCTTGTTTACCGAACGCATTTATTTCCAATGATATTGTGGAAAATGACATATAACAAGTGAAAATATTATATATCTCATTGTACTATGAGAGAAATGCTAATAAGAGATCGTGTATTAGCTCTCTCTGGGCGCCACACCATCTATATTCAATATAAAAGCTGAAACTAAATTTAGTGCCCCCTAGTGGCTTTTGATGATTAATGACAAACATTTAAGGGACTATTGTGCTTGATGAGTATGCACACATGTGTAGTCCCATAAGAGATTTGTTTAACCAATGGATTTTGACCCCTAAAAATGTTGAAGACATGCTTTTTGCCTAAAGACTTGGTGGAGTTTATAGTTCACAGTGCCTCAGTGAGTCACTTTGAGTATATGGCAAAATGTAATATTAAGATGGGTTGGATATCGTGGTTAGATAGCGAAACTCACTGATGCTTAGATAGAACCCAACCAAACACACAATTTATCCTTTGAAATCTCTTTGACATGCATTAGCTACGTTCGGTTACATCGGTTTTGAGATCGGCGTCATCGAGGGTGACATCTCTTGAATGTGTATTAATTAGTATTCGGCCCGGCTGAGTACTCAAGATATAGTTACCAAGTTCGGAGTCTTCGGTTGTGAAATATGGGTCACCGCCCTTACTTCTACATTGTGATTTAGGGAACTTAATCATTTGGGTCTCCTAGGTGTTTCTGGTTCTTCACAAGTTGTGTTTGGGTAGAACCACTAGGAATTTCTTGTGTTGTAAACCCATGTTCTATTGTGCACCTAGTACTGCAGTGTCAAATACTAGCTGAATGACTTAGAGTTGTTGGCCAGTGTCTCGGTGCTGCTGAGTTGGGAAACCAGAAGAATAACAGCTAGTTTTCGGAGCATATCTATAAATAGTAGCCTGCCTTGCTTGTTTGGCTGGACACTCCAACACATTTATTTCATTCTCATACTTTGTGTTCCCACTCCTCTGTGTTATGGAGCCACATATTAAAAGTGTAATCTTTGAGAGAGTAGTCGAGTTGCGATTGAGCATCAAGCAAGAACATTTTCAAGCCAAGAGATTTTACTTGTTAATCTTGGAATTTTCCATTTCCTAGACGGGTAGGAGTTATTTTAGAACATACATCATGTGGATCTACTTGGATCAAGTTTGTACGGATCCAAGGATCACCTCAAGATCCACCTCGAGTGATTGGGTGATTTCTATGTGAACTTAATTTTTTTTGTGGGTATATGTGAACTTAATTACCTCAAGAGTAAGAAGGTGAAGTCTAGGTGACTTTGGAGCATCGTGCTCAACCTCTCCAAACGAATACTTAGAGTAGTGGCCAAGAACTTATTCATACTTGTTCTTGATATATGCTGGTTTATGATCTGGTTGCCGCGTAGATGTAGTTCCAGTTCTTCATACCCGCCTCCTCCTTTACCTTTTGGGAATAAATCTTAGAATCTCCTATTCATCCCATCTAGCTGGTAGACCTTTACCTTTTAATGTCCCATCCACATAATAGATATTGGCTCTACATGCAATGTCATTTTGCCTTGCTCACCTTCTTCTCTCAAAAAGTGTAAGTTTACAACCTACTCGTCTCCTCTCTCCTATCCACTTTTCTCTGACTCACAAATATAATGTGTCAACTTGTAGGCCTACTTAATTCACCATGTGTTACTTGCTGTAAGAAATAAAGAGATCACAATGGTAAATATCTCTTTATAACAAGATAAAAAAAATAGTGTGTGTGTGAAAGGACTAAGTACATCAATGTAATGAGAATATGCTATAATACCAGAGCTGCTACTTGCCTAACTGGTAGGACGGGCATACCATATTGTTGTTTCGAACACGAACAAAAATAGCACCAACATGAGTCTCTCTCTGCTCCTTCTTCTTGATGTGATCTCAGACAAAATTTCTTTTTAACACAGTACAATCGTAGATGCTTACATACAAATACATACAGTCATCCCTATGAATACACACGCACACACACCCTACCCCTATAGACACTTCGTAGTGGACAGGAACATCTCCTCACACTAAATGAAACATCGCCGAAAAGTCTGAAATAAATCCAGAAAGATGTACACACTAGTTTCAAGTCCAGGACTTGAATCGTAGTGGGATGGTCCCACTAAAGAAAACTAATCGTTTGAGCTACGTCCAGTTCGCATCCCGACTAGATTTCTGGTCCTATAAACCTACTTCAACAACACCCTGCTTGCCGTATATACTGGCCAAAAAGTAACTAGTCATATGTGAAGGTGTCAAACTTTCCCAGCCGCAACCACCATATGCTCGTAACTTCCAACTACTCTGAGGGGTTCAGTCGGTGTCCCGCTGCTATTGTGCCGCTGGCTACTACTTGTATTATAAGTTTTTTTTTCTCAAGGCTGATGGTATGGTAGGACGATAACCTTGATTACTTTCGGCCTGCATTTCGATGTTTCTTTTTTATTTCCCGAAGAGTGTTTGCTGCTAGTTTGGTCAATAGATCCGAATGTAAAAAATGTTTACAAAAGAATGACACACACACACACATATATATACATATATATACATACATATATATATATATATATATATACATACATACATATATACATATATATATATATATATATATATATATATATATATATATATATGCTATTGCCCTAAAACTAACGCACATATAATGGAAGCACCACCTAGTGTGAAGAAGTAGAAGATATTAGCGACGGCCAAAGTATCTTGTATGGATGCAAAAATAATACCTCTGTTTTAAAATAAGTGTCTTAACTTTGTACTAATTTTAATACAAACTTGTACTAAGCTTGAAACACTTGTTTTGAGACAGAGGGAGTATATAATAGCAGGAAGGATAGCATCATGTCCTGGTTGGAGAGTGTTCGGTAAGGAATTGTCAAGCATACAAGTAGTGTGAGGAAACACAATTATGTCATTTAAGGGAGATTGGGCCTAATCTCAATTGGAAATAAATTATCAGTCTGATGTGTTTTAGGGCTCTACGCGACTTGTTCCTAGTCGGTTGACTAATAACAGTGTCTACTGCTATTGCTAATTAAACGTGATTGCCTTGCAAAGACACATATCCTAGAGTGCACGAACACACCATATACCCTGACAAGCAAAAAAATATATTTGTAGTTCTTTGCAGATGTTCACAATACCATGGCACATGTTTCGAATTCCCACGAGAATGGTATCCTTTACTACCAAGGATGCAGATTAAAAGTTTGTTCACTATGAGTCAAGCATTTACTAAATCGTTGCGCAAAAATTGTATTTACTGATAACCCCGTGAAGTAGTTCGGACAGAATCACCAAAATGCCGTTTAGGAGGAAGGGTCAGGTGTTGATACTCCACCACGCCTAGAATGGCTGGATCAGCTCAATCCATCGCCGGGAGGTGGATGCGGTGGAAATTTCTCATGGTCAGCCTCCTACGACAGGTAGCACTTCTTCTGAAATCGGATTGAGGCCTCTATGCATTTCTTGCAGAAGATGTGGCCGCAGATAGTAGACGATGCATCGACCAGCTCATTGATGCAGACTGGGCAGGTGAATTTTTGTTCCCTTGTGGAGATCCTTCACAGGTGCCGGGCGTCCCTGCGCCACCTTGGGCTGTAGTGTTTAGCAGAGCTTTAGGGATACATATAGTAACAATAATATTTCGTATATGTAAAGCAGTAGCACAGTCTAGAGTTATTACAGAGAATCTGTTGGCTTCACGTGTATCCAGATTGTGTGTTAACAGGTTGTTGTTGGACGCTCCAGAAAGATCATGTCGTGTAGGGTTTATTCCTAGTGAAAGCATTGTGTTCACATGCCCATCAGAAGCTCCTTCTAGAAAAAAAAATGCAAGACATACGAAGTTAATAAACGGGAAACATGGTCCTCCCAAGACTTAATAGTCTATGTGTAATTGGAAAATTCAGATATGAATATGGGTAAATTGTTCCGGTAATACATCATTCAGGTTAGCATTTTACTTGGAGCTTTTTTTTATCACATAATAGCTACTTAGTGGATGCATGTCTTCATTCTGAACACAGATGCTGGACTAAAAAACAGTGGTGTTTGTTACAAGATAAGTTGATTTTTATCCAGTATAGTGCGCTGCTGGCTTCCTAGGCTAGAAGTCCCACACTAATGTCTACATATCCAACTAATCTCAGTCATAAATCATATTTTAATCCAACGACTTACATTGCCGCAATGGTGAGTCGTTGAATATGTCTAACATGCAATTAATATCATACCAAATATCAATATCGGCATAAATTTACATCATAATTGGTGCACAATTAATATCTACCTAATATTAACGTGCAACTAATATCATATCTATTATTAATGTGCATTAAATGTACACATTTACTACTAGCCTTAATAAGGATATGCATGGGCAAGATCTCAGTAAATCTATCTATACCTGGCAGTGAGGTATCCATGTTGGCGTTGTGCAGAACCATGTCTGCAGTAAAGGAGAAAGTGCCAACATTGCCCATCACATAAGATATTCTAGAATTTTCACTCGCACCTTCATGATATTGGATGTCAGATTCATCGCCCCATAGCCAGGGGAAGATGCTATCTGTCTTAACGATTGTTAATTTTGTCGGTATTGTCGGTTCTGAGCCATGTAGGTCTTGATAGCAAACATCATTGTTGGCTACATTGGTCGCCTCGTCATGTTATAGTACTTCATCTGCCCAAACAACAAGAGATATCTACAACACACATGGTTAATTAAATGGTAATATTTGATATCTTGCTCGGAAATGGACTTGGTTGCCTGAAAACCAAAGGTCCAAAAAAGAAGGAAAGAGAGGAACACCTTGTTTGGGTATTTTCTAAACAAGATTTCCTCGAGCCGGCTCGCGAGCGCCCGGAGGCGCGGCCGCCAAAGAGGCAGCAATTGCAACGTTAGCAAAAACTTGAATCTTTGAATTAATATCAGATTCAGATCATTAGCTTTGATAGAGTAGAAGATATCTTTTTGTAACTGTTACAGGGATTCAACCGCAGCCCTTAAATATGCAATATTTATATGAAAACCCTGTGAAGGTTCAGGTACGTAGTCCACGGTTGATCACCTTTGATGATAAGTATTTGTTGGGAATGATACAAGGCAGAGTGATAAACGTGATACTGTTGTTGAGTAGATCACTGGATACGACTACTTCGCGTTCCAGTTTTTCTCGAAATACTCTAATCTACGCAATCGCGGTTGGAGCAGAGAAAAGCAGTAAGAGCTTACATCTTCTCTCGGGCGTTGTCCCGAGCCTCACAAACTGGGGATCGGCCGCGGCGGCAAGGCCCACCACATCCTGCATCTGCGGTTGCCACGGCCGCATCCCGCCGGAGCCGCCAACGCCAAGGCCAGCGCTGCCAGCCTGATTAGCTCACCTGGGACTTGGAGGTGGCCGGAGACGAAGAAAGGGGACTTTGACCAATGGCTTACTGGACTTGACTACCTGAGGGGATCAATATATAGCCAGCGGGTGCCTGGCGAGCACCGTGCTCCCCGTTCTATATCTAACCGGACCACACGTAATTACTTCCTGCCAGGGAATGAGAGAATCGCCCTACGGCCGATGACACGCGTCAGAATACAGCTGGTTGATATGCGTGGTGCTTGCATTATTCCTAGATTTATTTCACGATTTTCGGCGATGCGCTTTCAGTGGGAGGAGACGTTCCAGTCAACGACGAGACGCCTACGGTAACTTCGTAAATCCCAAGATGATATGCCAGTTCGGTTTTTCGGAGGTGCTCATAGGTGTAGGGTGTGCGTGTGTACATTCATAGGGATGAGTGTATGCACATGTATATGAGCGCTTGTATCTGTACTGATGTTAAAAAAATACAGCTAGTATGCGTGAGCTTCGCCTCTCTTGGTTTTGGGTTTCCCTCCTATCTATATTGGACGTTCACCACCAATTTGAAAAAAGATTGGGATTTTTTATTTTTTCTTCGCAAGAAATCCAAGGCCATACAAACTAAAATTGTCCAGCTCTTACAAGACCAACTTTACAAAATTAGAAAACAAAACACATATTCGTGAGTATATCACCGCCATCTTCCTCTTGCATTGATCAGCGGTGTGCCGCCAAGGTGACATTGTTGAGACAAACAATCATCTTGACCATAGGAAAGAAATTGATCCAAATCCAAGACAAGGATGAGTAGGGAAAAATTGGTAGCTTCGTGGCATCAAAAGGAGAAGGAACAAATCCAAGATCTGGGTAAAAATTGCGTCAAGTTAAAATACACTCACTCTCCTCCAGGTGGGACACATCCCACAACCCTAAGATCGCCCTCCATGTCACCAAGAAGCTGTCTACGAGGGAGCAGACAAGGAAGAAGAAGTAGGAGAATGACAATGCCGCCTCTAGCACGACCCTAGGATCGGCGCTAATGGCACCATCTCCACCACGCCATCACAACATCGTTGTCATCGCCTCTGCCATTTCATTCATGGGCACCAATGCCTCCATGGTACCTTTCATGTTAAATTTTGTAATCCACTCATATAGTAGTGTCATGCCTCCCTGAATACAGTAAAAATTTGGAAGAAAATTGTAGTCATTTTCTTGTAAATAAAGTTCAGCCACCTCATATATATCAGAGATGCGATGGCCGATTGATGACCCAATCAATCAATCTATCACTTTTACATTTATCTTTTTATCTCTCCTTTGTTTTATTCTTCTCCGTTCTTCTTTGTCCTTCATGTTCGGTGGCAGTGATCCACAAGACCCTACGGGTGTTCAGGTCGACCTAGGGCATCCCATAGCAAGTGCTCCCTCGTGGGGTCCCTACCAGGCATGTGGGGTTTCGGGTCCTCAAAAGATCTCATCGGCATATCTTGTGTATCCGGCGAGACTCCTCAGGCGACGTTGGCTTGCTTATCATGCTCGACGACGGGGTACACATTGACATGTTTGTGTGCAACTAGAAAGTCAATTAGCTTAGTAGCAAGTAAGCTTAGCTTTAATTTGTCAATAATAAAGTTGTGGACTGCAGATCTGTTCTGCCCAGCCCAGGTAGGATGAGAAGGTGCCCAAGCCCAAGGCGTAAATTGTTAGAGTCCATATTTGGACTGGAGCAAGGGAAATATTCTTATTTAATTACGAGAAATTTGATTGGTATATTTACTAACGAGGATGGAACATTTACTCCAATTTGGTGCTTTGCCGAGAAGTGTCACAAGAAATATAAGGATATGTGCAAAAATGGAGGCCTCATTATTATCTGCCCTACCGCAAACAATCGAGTAATTCCCAAACATCGAAAAATGTATGGGGGGCGGGCAGAGGGCAAGTTGGATACCTTCCAAATGATTAGAATTAAAGGCTTCTTGTAGATAAAGTGACAGTTCATTGACTACAAGAGTGAAAAGATAAGGCGACAACGAACAACCTTGTCGGATACCTTCGAGCCCCGAAAGTAGTGAAAAGGTTGGGCATTAATGTTAACGACAAATGAGACATATGTCATGCATTTGAAAATTAAGTTTATGAAATGACAATGCAACCCTTTCAAGTCCAAGTCAGCCGGCCACACCTCCACCAGCACATCGACGTATTTCCATGCCATTGCCAATGGTCTCAGTAGGCGTTGCACCATTGCAATGCTTTGGGATGGACCTAGGTTGCTCCATGACAAGGTTGACATCCAAACTCATGTCGACGACATCTACAAAGATTAGTTTTAGGGACAACCTAGGGGAGGGGTGGGGTTGCACCCGGACACATGGACCGGTGCCAACAAGGTTTCGGAAGCCGAGAATACCCTCATCCTCCTCCCTTACACGAAAAATGATGTTGAAGCTGCTATATTGTCCATGCGGCCGGATTCAGCACCTGGTCCGATGGTTTGCATGTATGGTTCTTTTTGGAATTTTGGAGTGCCGTCAAAGGGGCGGTGTCGGTGTCAAAACCGGCGGATTTCGGGTAGGGGGTCCCGAACTGTGCGTCTAAGGTGGATGGTAACAGGAGGCAGGGGACACGATGTTTTACCCAGATTCGGGCCCTCTTGATAGAGGTAAAACCCTACGTCCTGCTTGATTGTTCTTGATGATATGAGTATTACATGAGTAGATTTACGACGAGATCAGAGAGGCTAAACCCTAGAAGCTAGCCTATGGTATGATTGTATGTTGTCCTACGGACTAAAATCCTCTGGTTTATATAGACACTGGAGGAGGCTAGGGTTACACAAGGTCGGTTACAAAGGAGGAGATATCCATATCCGTATTGCCTAGCTTGCCTTCCACGCCAAGTAGAGTCCCATCCGGACACGGGACGAAGTCTTCAATCTTGTATCTTCATAGTCCAACAGTCCGGCCAAAGGATATAGTCCGGCTGTCCGGAGACCCCCTAATCTAGGGCTCCCTCAGTAGCCCCTGAACCAGACTTCAATGACGACGAGTCCGGCGCGCAGTGTTGTCTTCGGCATTGCAAGGCGGGTTCCTCCTCCGAATACACCATGGAAGAGTTTGAATGCAAGGATAGTGTCCGACCCTGTAAAATTAATTCCACTTTCCACCGTAGAGAGAATAATACTTCCATAAATCCAATCTGCTGACATGTTTTGATAGTATGACATCACTTCATGGCCCGGTTATTATTCGAACCGCTTTTTCTCAACCAGCTCCGCACATAATGTGAGGCGGTTTTCTCGATACGTCTTGTCAAAGCAGAGATCGTGTTCCCCTTATCACGGGATTCTCATCAATACGGACGTGGGTAACCCAACCGCGCCATCAATTACGGCGCCTGGGGAATAAGTGGTTTTGCGAGGCAAGTGGGGAGACTCATGGGTTCCTCCGCCCTTATAAAAGGGACAAAGATCTACTTTTTTCACCCACGCCTTCTTCCTTCTCGCTTTCCCATTCCCGCACACTCGAGCTCTAGCACCCAAGCTCGCGCCCTTCTTCTCAAACTACTCCAAGCATGTCTGGAGCAAGAGGCAAGTGGATGGCTTCCTCTGTCACGGAGGAAGACATCAAAAAGTTACGGGAGGCCGGATACCTAGCTGCGAATATCGCGCACCGGCTGCCGAATGCGGGGCAGGTCGTTCCGACGCCCGAACCCCATGAGAGGGTAGTTTTTCTCACCCACTTTGTCCGCGGACTAGGATTTCCACTCCAGCCGTTCGTCCGCGGGCTCATGTTCTACTACGGGCTGGATTTTCATGATCTGGCCCCCAACTTCATCCTCAACATCTCGGCGTTTATCGTCGTGTGCGAGGCCTTCCTCCGCATCAAGCCCCATTTCGGCCTGTGGCTGAAGACTTCTAATGTCAAACCGAAGGTGGTGGTCGGCCAGCAGGCGGAGTGCGGAGGAGCCATAGTGGGCAAGATGCCAAACGTCACCTGGCTCGAAGGCTCCTATGTGGAGACCATAAAGGGATGGCAATCGAGGTGGTTCTACATCACCGAGCCGCGCGACACCAACTGGGTGGCGGCCCCCAAATTTTGATCCGGAATCCCCACGCGGCTCACCTCCTGGAAAGAGAAGGGCCTGTCCTGGGGTTCTTCGGCAGAGCTAACCGGACTCCAAACCTGTATCCAGAACATGATGAACAGGAAAATTAAACTTGTCAACGTTGTCCAGGTTATGCTCGTCCGCCGGATCCTTCCGTGCCAACGACGGGCATTCAATTTGTGGGAGTTCAACTCGGCCAAGCACTAGATGCTGCGAGAGCTCTAGGACACGACGCACAAAGACGTCTGGAGGGTGCTGTTCAAGAGCGCCGAGATCCCTCCCCCTCTCACCGAAGACCGCGGACTCAGCGCAAAGCGCCATGCCGGTCCGGTAAGCATTTATATTTCTCGGGGTATTTATTTGCCCAGGTATAGTTATGGGTAGGATCTAAGCTCCCATGTCACTAACAGGACTGGTTAAAGATGGCAGAGCAACTTGATTGCCCAGCACCCCTGCCCGAAGATCTGGCAAACGCTCTTCTGGCGAAGATGCTGACCCCGGCACCTTACGAGGTGCCGGAAAAGACGGCCAAGAAGAAGGCCACGGGGACCCGAAAGGGTCTCCGGCGCAAGATGGTTCTGTCAGACTCATCATCCGATGAGTCCAACGCGCACTCCTCCCACGGAAACGAGGAGGAGGAGAAAAGTTCTCCCCCCTAGCCCGGGGAGACAAGAAAAGGAAGGCCGACCCATCCGAGGAGACCGAAGGGTCCAAGAAACGAAAGACCCTCCCTCCGGACTGTGCCACGACGGCCGCCGACAATGTGACGAGTGGCTACCCAGGGACAAGCCCCTGGTGAAATCGTATGTGTCCGGACACCATAGTATTTCATGGTACGTTTTATTGTACTGCCCTTGCTCATGTCGAACCCGATTACGCAATCCAGCCCGAGCTCATCTCGACGTATCCTCGTCGAGCGGCTCTTTGAGCTCGTCGGATATGAACAGAGGTTCTCCTCCGACGGCTTCCACCCCTCGCCCTATGGACAACGCCGACGTGGTGTCTCAAGAGGCACCGTCCCAAGGGGAGGCGGTCCTGGGGGCGCCTCACGGCGACCTCCCGGACCCTGGGTACCAAGGGAGCGAGGCTCCTACGGGCTTCGAGTTCGGGCCAGAGCCGGACACTGCGCCAGAACCCTCGATGGTTCCGGACTCCAGCAGGCCGTCCCCCATTAAGGGGGCCAACCATCCGTGCCGGTGTCCTCTGTCCAACCAGAGGCACCGGACAACTTGCTGGAAGCGCTTCACAGCGCCTCCATCGGTGAAGAACACCGCACTATCATGAGTGCGGTGGTTAAGAAGGTTCAATCCGCCAAGAACAGGCTGACCCAAGCTTGCGCCAGCCTCCTAACAGGCTTTGAGGTAAGCATTCAAAATATAAAAATATTACTGCATAGATAGTAGCCCCTGATGCTCTGTTCGGCGTTCGTGAAGAATAACCGAATAGAGTATCAAATGATAACTCAAGAGTCTAATCAGAGTATGTCTATGTGTATGTGCAGGCTTCCCTGCTAGCCGCTGCCACACATACTGCGGAGGTCTCTGCGCTGAAGCAGGCCCTGAAGCGGTCCGAGGACGAGCTCGGCCTTACCAAGGGGCAGCTCGAAGAGAGCAAAGGTAAGATATACCCCATTTTATATAGTTAAAAAGAAGTACTGTGCAAAGTAATAGGATCATCATGAATTTGTCAGGGGCCATGACCGAGGTGGAGACCCTGAGGAAGGCGTTGTCCGTGGCCGAAGACAAAGCGGCCAAAGAAGGTATTGAGCGGGAGAAACAAGAAGCCCGAGTGGGCGAGGTGCAGCAAGAGCTCGAGGCTCTTGCCAAGAAGCACGAGTCCTTGGAGCTTGACTCCAAGACGCGGAAGTCCGAGCTCACGCAGGCGCTTGAATGCGTCCGGAGCGCCAAGGCTGAAGCCCACAAGGCCCTCCAGGAGATTGATGCGGCAAAGAAGATAGCAGGGGGTAAGGCATTCAATATGCAAAGCAAGCATGTGAAGGAGACTTTCCTTGTTCTTACCTGAGTTCGGAGCTCTCTAGGAGGGTTTGCAGATCTTCCCCGCAGCGTGCTGGATGCCGCTGAGTTCTGGTCTCACTATACTGGTACCGAACACCCCGTGGCCTTGAGCGACCAGCTGAAGCAGTTGGCCGAACATCACAAGGCGGCCGAACAGGCCATGAGGGGCCTTATAGTACGGATGTGGCCTGGCGAGCCCCTGTCCGATAGCTACTTCGGTCTGGTGCGACGGCCTGCCCACGGCTTGAGGTCATCAAGTGGTCCGTCTGCATCGAAGGTGCGCGCAGGGCTTTTGCCCTGGCGAAGGTGGACTGGGCGAAGCTGGACATCGTGAATCTTGTGAAGGAGGGGCCGCCGGAGGGCAAGGAGCATCTCTGCCCCGAGAATTATTATGAGGGTCTCCTGGAGGGATCCCGCCTAGTGGCAGATGAGTGTGCCAAGGATGTAATTTTTGAATGAACATGCTCAGGTGATCCTGTAATGTGAAACGAGTTCATTTGCGCCATGCGACGCTTTATTAATTTAAAATATTACCTTTTGTGCGGCCGTTCATAAAATTTGAGAGTTGGCTAGTCATCGGCTTCTGCCCCCATGTAACTAGTACCAGGGTGTTCGGGATAAACCTGAACACTCTTTACCCCAATTTTGGGTCCTCCAAGGGAGGTGTTCAGCACAACGAACCAGGCAATCGGACTATAATGTTTTATCACTCTCACTTAGCCATAGAAGTCTATGATTTTAAATTTTTGGCGAAGCCCCTGGTATTCGGAGGGCCGAATTTGGGGCGCTATACATGCCTAAGCAGGACAAGGCCGACTCCTCGCCCGAAGCGGAAAAAAGTCTTTAAGGACTTGAGACCTCTCGAACAGCGACTAGTCTCTCGCCTTATCATGACAGTCAGTTTTTGGCTTTCTCTACTGAGGTGCTCGTCCGGAAGAACCGGGACACAATCGTAGTAGTTCTCCCACCGCTACCTTAGCCGATATAGCGGAACATAAGGTACCAAAGTATGGGAGCCGGGCAACCCAACATTTGACCCAAGACATGATTCGGAGCTGACACATATAATGCTATAAGTTCGGGGTGCCGCACTGTCGAAAGTGTTCGGACTTCTTGCACCATATTACGGGGTGAACGAGAGCCCCTGGCATACTGACCGTACCCGAGCACGCAGGCGCGGAATGTCGTAAATGGACATATAAGAAAAAGAGAAAAACATAAATAATGCAATTACAGATTAATAATATGCATTGTTATTTGAATAATACGTCGAAGCGCACTGATACAAATAGTGCAATAAGCATAAAGTAGGGCACTTTGAAATGTCCTATCCAAGGCAAGCTACGCAATAATAGTGAAAAGCGGGTATATCAAGTATTACTAGAGACCACCTGGCGGTTCCCGTGTTTATCTTAGCTTCTTGCCGCCTTGGTTGTCGCTTCCGGAATGTGTCCGGCCGTTGAACTGCTGGAAAGGCCCTCCGAAGAGTTAGGCCCGGAAAGAGAAAAGGAATGTCAAAGGTATACAGCCCCTGGTGTGGTTAAGCCACAATGCGGGGCGTGTCCTGATTGTGCCCCCGCCTATGTCCATGGTATTTTCAATGTGTAGTTATGTACGCGCGGCACAAATTTCGTCGCTGCACGGGGACTGGGACGGGGGCCGAATTGCTAGGCGAGCGCAGATCGCGCCAGGCGATCCTGTTGCAGATTATTCCAGACTCGCTTGAAGGTGTCGGGGGGCTGTAACACCGAATGAGTGGTCTGTCTAAACAGGCTGCTTTATGCCTCTGCTGCAAGGGCCGCAGTGTGCTCTTCTGTACGGAGCGAGCATTCTGTGTTTCTATTTATTGTTATGACCCCGCGAGGACCTGGCATCTTGAGCTTGAGGTATGCATAATGCGGCACTGCATTGAATTTTGCAAATGTTGTCCATCTGAGCAGTGCATGATAGCCATTGCGAAATGAGACGATGTCGAAGATTAGCTCTTCGCTTCGGAAGTTATCCGGTGATCCGAAGATCGCTTCCAGTGTGATTGAGCCTGTGCAATGGGCCTCTACACCTGGGATGACACCTTTAAAGGTGGTTTTGCTGGGTGTGATCCTTGAGGGATCGATACCCATTTTTTGCACCATATCCTGATAAAGCAGGTTCAGGATGCTGCCGCCGTCCATAAGGACTCGATTGAGATGAAATCCGTCAATGATGGGGTCTAGGACCAGTGCGGCAGATCCGCCATCACGAATGCTAGTGGGGTGGTCCCTGCGATCGAAGGTGATCGGACAAGCAGAACATGGGTTGAACTTTGGGGCGACGGGCTCCATCTCGTAGACGTCCCTTAGTGCATGCTTCCGCTCCCTCTTGGGAATGTGGGTTGCGTATATCATGTTTACTGTCTTTACTTGTGGGGGAAACCCCTTCTGTCCCCCTGGGTTCGGCGGTCGGGGCTCCTCCTCGTCATCGCTATGCAGCCCCTTGTCCTTGCTTTAGGCATTTAACTTGCCGGCCTGCTTGAACACCCAGCCTTCTCTGTTGGTGTGATTGGCTAGCTTTTCAGGGGTGCCATCGATTTGACACGAGCGATCCAGTATGCGATCCATACTGGACGGAGCCGGAGTATTTCTTTTGAATGGCTTTTTCTGCTGACCAGATCTAGAGCCTTTGAATCCGGCGTTGACTGTCGTATCTTTGGTGTCATCGCTGTTATTGCGGCGCTTTGGTTTATTACGATGCTGCCTACCATTAACGTCTTTGGTATCCGAGGTATCCGGATTCCTTGATGTGTTGTTGCTGTGAGCCAGCCAGCTGTCCTCGCCCGCGCAAAAGCGGGTCATGAGTGTTGTGAGGGCTGCCATAGATTTCGGCTTCTCCTAGCCGAGGTGGCGGGCGAGCCACTCGTCGCGGATGTTATGTTTGAATGGCGCTAGGGCTTCTGCATCCGGAGAGTCTACGATTTGATTTTTCTAGGTCAGGAACCGTGTCCAGAATTGTCTGGCCGATTCCCCTGGCTGCTGGGTTATGTGGCTCAAGTCATCAGCATCCGGCGGTCGCACATAAGTGCCCTGGAAGTTGTCAAGAAATGCATCTTCCAAATCCTCCCAACTACCGACGGAATCTGCTAGCAAGCTATTCATCCATTGCCGAGCTGGTCCTTTGAGTTTTAGTGGGAGGTACTTGAGGGCATGTAGATCGTCACCGCGAGCCATGTGGATGTGAAGGAGGAAATCCTCAATCCATACAGCGGGATCTGTTGTGCTGTCATATGATTCGATGTTTACGGGTTTGAAACCCTCTGGGAATTCATGATTCATAACTTCATCAGTGAAGCATAGGGGGTGTGCAGCGCCTCTGGGCCGGGCTATATCACGAGGCAGTTCGTATGAGTCTTGTCTTCTGTATTCGGCCCGACCAGATTTACTCTTGGTGTATCCGACGCGACGATCATCGTCCCATGTGGGCGCACGTGTTCGTGTCCCGTATATTGACCTTGTGATTTTTATCTTGCTGTCCAAGATGTCTCGCAGGTCCTCTGTGTTGCCCCAGGTCTTAGTACCTTTGACTGAGTGGCGATGGGGTGCGGGCTGAACTTTGGGCTGAAACGCCTCTCTGGCTCGGCCGCATAGTGGCCGGTCAGCCGCATTGTACACTGGTGAATGAAGTTTGAATGCTTCCTCCTCGAGGTGAGGTAGCAACCTGTGTTTTGGACAACTCTTGGACAGGCGCTCGAGTTCATGCTCGTTGGCCGCAAGGACTTCGGTCCACCTGTCTACTAGCAAGTCTTGATCAGCTTGAAGCTGTTGCTGTTTTTTCTTTAGGCTATTTGCCGTGGCCATAAGCCGGCGCTTGAAGCGCCCTTGCTCGACGAGGTCCTCAGGCACGATAAATTCGTCATCGCCGAGGCTCGCCTCGTCTTCAGAGAGAGGCATGTAATTGTCCTCCTCTGGTTCTCCATCTGCTGCCTGCTCTGGAGGGCTAGCTTGTTCGTCCTCCAGCTATTCGCCATGCTGGAGGGGATTGTTGTTGTCTTCGGCGCTATCCGGAGTGTTATTATCTCCTGTACCGGTATCACTGCTCTTACTGTGGCGGGACTTAGAGCGGCGCCGCTGACGTTGGCACTTGGGTTGCTTCTTGGAGGGGTCATCCTCCGCTTTCTCCTCGCCATTGGCTTCTTTGGGGGCATATATATATATCATATGATGAGGTGGCAGTCCAGTGCCCCGAGGGCGATGGATCCTGTTCGTCTCCGGCTTCGTCGTCCATACCGTCGAAGTCTTTGGAGCCGAAGTCGAGCATGTTGGTTAAGTCGTCGACAGTGGCTACTAAGTGGGTGGTGGGTGAGCAGCGAATTTCTTTGTCGTCCGCATCCCATTCTAGCCGGACATAGTTCGGCCAAGGTTCTCCTGACAGGGAAAGAGACCTTAATGAATTTAGCACATCTCCAAAAGGTGAGTGTTGAAAGATGTCCGCGGAGGTGAACTCCAGGATCGGTGCCCAGTCGAATTCGACGGGCACGGATATGAGCGGCTCGGAGTCCGTGGCCGAGGATGAATCCAGTGGTTCGGCAACACGGCTCTCGTAAGGGGTGAAGTCAGCATCAGGCTCTATCGCCACTCAGAGTGCGGCCTCCATGGCGGGGTCCATCCCTCCGCTTTCAGATGGGGCGACTTGCTCTAGATTAAAGGCAGGAGTAGCTGCGAATGCAATCTCCCGAACACTGTCCGACGGTAGAGTTACATCTTGCTCGTCGTGACTGCGCAGCGCGTCCGTCGAAGATCAAATCTCCGTGGATATCGGCCATGTAGTTCAAGTTCCCAAATCTGACCTGATGGCCAGGGGCGTAGCTCTCAATCTGCTCCAGATGGCCAAGCGAATTGGCCCGCAGTGCAAAGTCGCCGAATATGAAGATCTGTCTGGGGAGGAAAGCCTCACCCTGGACCGCATCGCTAGCGATGATTGAAGGAGCCATCAAATCTTATGGTGACGACACAGTTGAACTGTCAATGAAAGCACCAATGTCGGTGTCAAAACCGGCGGATCTCGGGTAGGGGGTCCCGAACTATGCGTCTAAGGCGGATGGTAACAGGAGGTAGGGGACATGATGTATTACCTAGGTTTGGGCCTCTTGATAGAGGTAAAACCCTACATCCTGCTTGATTGTTCTTGATGATATGAGTATTACAAGAGTAGATCTACCACGAGATCAGAGAGGCTAAACCCTAGAACCTAGCCTATGGTATGATTGTATGTTGTCCTACGGACTAAAATCCTCCGGTTTATATAGACACCGGAGGAGGCTAGGGTTACACAAGGTCGGTTACAAAGGAGGAGATATCCATATCCGTATTGCCTAGCTTGCCTTCCACGCCAAGTAGAGTCCCATCCGGACACGGGACAAAGTCTTCAATCTTGTATCTTCATAGTCCAACAGTCCGACAAAATGATATAGTCCGGCTATCCAAAGACCCCCTAATCTAGGACTCCCTCATGTGGTGATGGACATTTTCCAGGATTTCTATGCCGGAGTGCTTAACGCCTCATGTTTGAACTATCATGTCGTGATGTTAATCCCAAAGGTAGTGGGAGCGAAGGATATCTCATAGTTCAGGCCGAGCACGGTTATTAACGTGATCTTTCATATCCTAGCTAAGGAGCATGCCACTAGATGGCTCCTATTATGACTAGGATTATCCATCTGAACCAATCAACCTTTATCCATGGCCCATTTATTAAGAACATTGTGGATGCATTTTTGTACCTTTAGGCAAGTTCAATCTCTTTTTTAAATGTAGCAGGTTCAATCACTGAGCTACCAGCTTGTGTGTGCTTGTCTGCGCGCTTGTTGGGGGGGGGGGGTCAAACGTAGACATTTTTTGGCTGGCAATTGTGAGGCAATAGCCCCACAGTACTTTATTAAACTCGACCCATAGAATACAAAAGGTTTTGGTAAGTAAAGTTAGACTACTTACCTATGGTCCTATGTACATAATTAAATGCTGGATTACATAATTACAAGGAGACTTCTAGGGCAAAGAATTAATCCAAAGTAACAACAAAGGCTTTAAACTAGGCTTGAATCTGTGGGATAGGAAGGTAATGTCATGGTTGAAATTCCTCCTCCATGCTGCAAAGGTAGGCCTCTCATTTCTGAAGATTCTTCCATTCCTCAACAACCAGACATTCCAAGCAGCTAGATAAACAACCTCTTTGAAGAAAGCTTGGCACTCCGAAGGAGACAAACAAGCTAGCCACTGAATTTGCAAATAATTCCAGACACTTGAGCTGAATTGACAGGTATAAAATAGATGATCTCTGTCCTCATGTGCTTGAGCATGACACAAGGGGCAAGTGTTGTCCTCCTGAGGCGATCTCCAATGCCTCCTAACCAGCAAATCTCTGGTGTTGAGCCTATCATTAAGCATTAACCATGCAAAAACCTTGATTTTCATTGTGGATCTATTTTCCCAAATCCATTTGGCCGACATATCAGTAGGAAGGTGGGCATGTATCATTGCATAGTAACTCTTGGCAGAAAATTTTCCTTTGCCTGGGGTCCATGACAAAGAATCATTGATGCTGTCATCAATATTCATGTCAAGCAGGCCATTCTGAACAGTGATCATTTCCTCCATTGCTTCTGGTGACAAGGGCGGATGGAATAGCTTAGACATATCAAGAGTGTTGAGAATATCTCTAAGGAGTCCTGGACTAAGGGGTCCTCGGGTGTCCGATCTATTGGATATGGGCCGGACTGATGGGCCGTAAAGATACAAAGACCGAAGACTCCACCCGTGTCCGGATAGGACTCCCGTTGGCGTGGAAGGCAAGCTTGGCGACCAACTATGAAGATTCCTTTCTCTGTAACCAACCTTGTGTAACCCTAGAAGCCTCCTGTGCCTATATAAACCGGTAGGCTAGGTCCGTAGATAGATCCTCATAATCATAGTCAGGCTAGACTTTTAGGGTTTAGTCATTACGATCTCGTGGTAGATCAACTATTGTAATACTCGTATTCATGAAGATCAATCAAGCAGGAAGTAGGGTATTACCTCCATAGAGAGGGCCCGAACTTGGGTAAACATTGTGTCCCCCGTCTCCTGTTACCATTTATCCTAGACGCACAGTTCGGGACCCCCTACCCGAGATCCGCCGGTTTTGACACCGACATTGGTGCTTTCATTGAGAGTTCCACTGTGCCGTCCTTAAAAGGTTTGATGGCTCCTTCAATCATCTACAACGATGCTTTCCAAGGGGAAGTCTTCCTCCCCGGATAGATCTTCGTGTTCGGCGGCTTCGCACTGCGGGCCAACTTTCTTGGCCATTTGGAGCAGATCGAAAGCTACGCCCCTGGCCACTAGGTCAGATTTGGAAGCTTGAACTACGTCACAGATATCCATGGGGACTTGATCTTCGACAGATTCGAGACCACGGCAGCCGCTCCCAGCCACCAGGATGAACATGACTTAGATCTGTCATTGGGCCATACCCAGGAAATTGCACCTGAAACCGCTCTGGCCTTAGATCCGGAGCAGGTCGTGCCATCCGAGGACAGGAAGCTCAACCCCGCCACGGAAGCCGCAGACTCCACGGTGTCACCGGAACACAGACCTAACTTCCGGTAATGCCTGTGTCACCGGAACATCAAACTCGTTTATGGTTATAAATTCCGAACTATGCGCGTCCGCGCATATCAAGCATGATCGGTCATCGATTGCTGAGTTCAGCGCCGCGGACATCTTCCGGCACTCGCCTTTGGGAGACGTGCTAAACTCGTTAAGAGCATTATCTTTAGCGGGAGGCTCACAGCCGAATTGTGTCCAGTTTGAACTGGAGGCTGATGATGGAGAATTTCACTTCCCACCCACCGCCCACTTCATAGCCACTGTCGAAGACCTAACTGACATGCTCGATTACGGCTCCGACGACATCGACGATATGGACGACAATGCAGGAGAAGAAGAGGCCCAGAACCCGCCGTTCACCGGACGCTGGACGGCCACTTCCTCATATGATGTATACATGGTGGATGCACCATAGGAGAATAGCGGCGATGACAAGGAAGATCTAGTTGAGGATAAACCTCCCGAGAAACAATCGAAGCGCCGGCGTCAGTGGCACTGCTCTAAGTCACGCCGCAGTAAAGACAGCAACACCGGCACAGGAGAAGATAACACTCCGGAAGGTGCCGAATACAACGAAGACCCCGTTGACGCAGCTGTTGAACAGGATGAATAGGAAGAGGGGCAGGATAGCCCTGGTAAACAGGCCACGCACGAAGACTCGAAGGACAATAATTGCCTTACGCTCTCCGAGGATGAGGCGAGGCTCGACATTGAGGATTTCATCATGCCTGAGGAACCTCTTGAGTAGGAGCGCTTCAAGCGCCAGCTAATAGACACTGCAAGGAGCCTGAAAAAGAAGCAGCAGCAGCTTCAAGATGACCAAGATCTGCTCAACGATAAATGGACCGATGTCCTAGTAGCCGAAGAATACGGCCTCAAGCGCCCAGCCAAAATCTACTCGAAGCGCAAATTGCTACCTCAGTTCGACGACGAGGTGCTGGAACACATTCCACCATCGCGCAATGCGGCTGACCAACCACCATGTGGTCGGGATAAAACGACAACTCAGGCCGAACACCAGCCCGCCCTACCTCATCGCAAAGGCGGAGGTAAATCAGCTCGCGGTCATACATATGACCTTCGACAGGACCTGAACAATAAAGCAGGACATACCAGATCGATCTACGGATTGCGAGGACATGCCGCGACACAAGACGATGGCCACCTATTCGGACGTGACAAACCTTGTCATGCGCGGGCTGAAAACCACAGATGGACTCCATCAGAGCTACGTCGCGATACAGCCAGATATAGAGGCGCCGCACACCATCATTGCTTTATCGACGAAGTTATGGAACATGAATTCCCAGAAGGGTTCAAACCCGTGAATATAGAATCATATGATGGAACCATAGACCCCGCGATATAGATTGAAGACTTCATTCTCTATATTCATGTGGCCCGCGGCGACGACCTTCATGGAATTAAATACCTCCCCCTAAAACTCAAAGGACCAGCCCGGCACTGGTTGAACAGCCTGCCCGAAAATTCCATCGGCAGTTGGGAGGACTTAGAAGAAGACTTTCTTGACAACTTCCAAGGTACATATGTTCGACCTCCGGACGCTGATGACTTAAGCCATATAGTTCAACATCATGGAGAGTCCGCCAGGAAATTCTGGACTAGGTTCTTAACTAAAAAGAACCAGATCATCGACTGTTTGGACGTCGAAGCCCTATCGGCCTTTAAACACAGCATCTGCGACGAATGGCTTGCTCGCCACCTCGGCCAAGAGAAACCAAAGTCCATGGAGGCCCTCACGGCCCTCATGACCCACTTTTGTTCGGGTTAGGATAGTTGGCTGGCCCGTAGCAAGAACAATGCAAACGACGTCGGAACCCCCGAAGCTAAAAATAGCAACAACAAGTCTCGACGCAACAGATACAAGCGTCGAAACAACAATGACAACACCGAGGATACGACGGTCAATGCCAGATTCAGCGGCTCTATGTCCGGTCAGCGGAAGAAGCCATTCAAAAAGAACTATTCGGGCCCATCTAGTTTGGACCGCATACTTCATCGTCCGTGCCAGATTCATGGTACCCCAGAAAAACCACCCAATCATACCAATAGAGATTGTTGGGTTTTTAAACAGGTCGGCAAGTTAAATGCTAAAAACAAGGATAAGGGATCGCAAAGCGAAGACGACGACAAGGAGCCCCGACCGCTGAACACAGGGGGACAGAAGAAGTTTTCCCCTCAGGTCAAAACGGTGAACATGATATACGCTACCCACATTCCCAAGAGGGAGCTCAAGCGCGCACCCAGGGACGTCTACGCGATAGAGCCAGTCGCCCCAAAATTTAATCCATGATCGTCATGCCCGATCACTTTTGATCGGCTAGATCATCCGACCAGTATCCGTCACGGTGGTTCAGCCACACTGGTCCTGGACGCAATAATTGATGGGTTCCACCTGACGCGAGTCTTGATGGACGGTGGTAGCAGCCTCAACTTGCTCTATCAGGATACAATGCGCAAAATGGGCATTACCCCATCACGGATCAAACCCACAAAGACTACCTTTAAAGGAGTCATACCAGGCATAGAGGCCCGTTGTACAGGCTCAATCACACTAGAGGTTGTCTTCGGATCTCCGGACAACTTCCAAAGCGAGGAGTTAATCTTCGCCATCGTCCCCTTTTGCAGCGGCTACCACGCATTGCTCGGTCGAACCGCATTTGCTCGATTCAACGCGGTGCCGCACTATGCTTATCTCAAGCTCAATATGCTCGGACCAAGCGGCGTCATAACAGTCAATGGAAACACGGAACGCTCCCTCCGTACCGAGGAGCACACCGTTGCCTTAGCGGCAGAGGTACAGGGCGGCCTTTTCAAGCAGAACCTCAATTCGGCGGCCGATCCCCCGGACACTGTCAAGAGAGTCCGAACCATTCTGTAGAAGGATAGCTCGGCTCGTCAAGAGCTCGACTAGCAATTTGGCCTCCGTCCCAGTCCTGACCAAGTGGCGGCAACTGTACGGCGCGTACATAATTACGCACTAAAAGTACCATGGACACGGATGGAGGCATAATCAGCTTGTGATCTGCAATACGGCTCGACCACCCCGCACACACATAATTTCACTATTTCCTTTTTTCTTTCTTCTTTTTTCTATTTTTCAGAGGCCTTTTCTGGCGGCTTGACCATCGATTCTTTTCGAAGGATAAAAACACCAAGGTGACAAGAAGCATGGATGTACTGGGAATCTTTAGGTGGTTTCTTTAACAATTCCTTTACCTGTTTTTCAGGACCCACACGCAGCTCTCCCTTGGTTAAGGCATAGTAAATAGCCTTGTGCTTATTGCATTACTTGTATAAACGCGCTTTAATGCACCAATGAAATTATAATAGAAATAGTTTGTAGGCCAAATTTTACGGCTCTAGCTTACCACTTGTTCTTCTTTTGCTTCCTTTTTGTCTTTTCTTTTTTGGTAACTTTATCAGATAACACCAGTACACTCTGGTGCGTTCCAATTTTCCAGGGGTTTCATAGCGCCCCACAACATGGCAACAAAAGTCCGAACATTTTTATAGTATAGTTCGGTACCCTGAATTTAGCACTATATGCATTGGCTCCGAATCATGTCTTTGCTCAATAGTTAGCTTGCCCGGATCCTGTGCTTACTACCTTACATTCCGCTGTATCGGCTAGGGTAGTAAAGGGAGAACTACTGTGATTGTGCCCTCGTTTACCCAAGTGAGCACCTCAGTAGAGAAATGCGAAAACTGACTATCATGATGCGGCAAGAGCCGGTCAGTTCTTCGGAGGTCTCAAATCCTTAGAGATTTTTTCCGCATTACGCGAGGGATTGGTACTCACCCGATCAAGTGTTTATGGCATCCTAGTCCGGATACTAGGGGTTGCGCCTGTATTTCTATTGTCAAACTCCTATGGCTAAGTGAGGGTGCTAAAGCCACATAGTCTGATTGCCTGGTTCTTCATGCTAAACACCTCCTTCAAGGACCAAACAACTGGATCAAGAGTGTTTAGATTACATCCCGAACACCCCTGTATTTCCTACATGGGGTAAGAAGCCGACGACTGGCCAACTCTCAGATTTCAAATAACACGGCCGCACAAGAGGAGTTTTTTTTACCAAAACTTTATATTACATAACAATTTTGTCTCATAATACAAGGCAAAGACTACATGGATGTGTTCATTCGAAAATAATGTCTTGCGAACATTGCGTTGCTACAATGCGAGACCCCTCCAAGACATCTGCAAAATACCGCTCGGGAGTGCGGTGCTCCTTGCCCTCTGGCAGCCCCTCGGCCGTCAGCTTGACGGCGTCCATCTTCGCCCACCACACCTTGACGCGGGCAAAGGCCATGCGCGCACCTTCAATGCATTTTGATCGCTTGACGACGTCCAGCCGAGGACAGGCGTTCACCAGCCGCTTCACAAGCCCGAAGTAGCTGTCAAGCATAGCTTCGACAGGCCATAGCCGGATTATAAAATCCTTCATGGCCAGTTTGGCCACCCTATGCAGCTCAACCAACTGTTTTAGCTGATCGGTGAAGGGCACAGGATGCTCTGGCGCAAGGTATTGCGACCAGAACAGTTTCTCCGTTGCGCTCCCTTCTTCGGCTCAAAAGAATTCCGCGGCATCGGACACACTACGCGGCAGATCTGCAAATGCCCCTCGAGAACTCCGAATCCGGGTTAGTAGGAAATCTTTCTTCTTCACATACTTGCTTTGCATACTAAATGCCTTACCCGCTGCGATCTTCTTGGCCTCTTGGATCTCCTGGAGGGCACCCTGGGCTTCAACCCGGGGCGCTTCCGCGCTGTGGCGAGCCTTTGAGAGTTCGGCTTCTCGAGCCGAAACATCACCCTGCAAGGCCTTGTACTTCTTCATAGCATCTTGGAGCTCTTGCTGGACCTCGTTTAGCCTAGCCTTCAGCTTCTTACGAGTGGTCTGCTCCTTGACAGTTTTCCCATTGGCTTCGGCTAGGGCCTTTTTAAGGGCCACGACCTCGGCCGTCGCTCCTACACATATCATGACACTACATTCAATATACATCATTTATTCTTTTCGAATACATAGCGAGTCAATACATACCTTGCTAGTCTTCCAGCTACTTCCTCGCCTGGCCGAGCTCCTCTTCGGCCCGCTTCAGTGTTTGCTTTAGTCCAGAGACTTCGGCAGTGTGAGAGGTTGCGGCTAGCAGCGACGCCTACTTATTCACATCAGACACAGTTTGGTTAGTTTCTTGTGAAATTTAATTGATCCTCTGTCCGGCTTTTCTTTTCGAACACCGGATAGTGTCTCAGGGACTACTGTCTATATTGGGATTTTCCCTATTATGTTGCTCACCTCAAAACCTATTAGCAGGCCGCTAGAGGCTTCCGTCAGTCCACTCTTGACAGACTGAACCTTCTCAATCACCATACCCATAAGGATACAGTGTTCTTCCAAAATTGAAGCGCCCCGTAGCGCTTCCAGTAGATTATCCGGTGCCTCTAGTTGGACAGAGGTCATCGGTGGGACAGGCACAACCCCTTATTTTGAAGGAGGTTGTTCGCCAGATTCTGGAGCCGCATGGATATCTGGAATCGTATTTGGTCGGGGGCCAAACTGATTGAGGCCCCTAGTCGCCAAGGGGATCTTCTCCCCCATGTGTCCAGAAGTCGAGGTCTTGCCTCCTGGCGCCACCATGACGGCCTCCTGAACCTTTCCCTGGACTGGGAAGGTCCTTTGGGACAGCACCTCGTCGTCTCCCTTGGCCTTGGGAGAGTGAGCGGCCGGCGGTGTCTCGCTTGCCATTGCCTTTGAATCCAACGAGCCTCTTGATGAGGATCGCTGGGAGTTGTCGTGGGATGGACTGCAATAACATGATTAAACCATATAAAATACCATAAGGTGGAGAGGCAGGATAAATAGACGTGTGCGGGTTCTTAGTACTCACGATGCAACTAGGGGCTTGTTTCGGGGGCGTCGCTCTGGACTGCTGTCGACGTCCCACGTGGAGCTGTCCACGAGAGGGCCTTTCCCCTTCTTGGGCGCCTTCGCCTCTAGATTTGTGGAGGCCGCCCTCTTCTTCCTCCCCCCATCAGGGGGAGAGTCTCTCTCCTCCTCCTCCTCATCGTTGTCGTCCTCGGCGGCAGAGGAGCAGGTCTTGTCCTCGGACATCACGTCTGAAGCGCCCTTGCGGCGGGGGCCACGCCAGACCCCCTTGGCCTTCCCCTTGGCCTTCTTCTCTAGCGCTGTATAGGGCGCCCGCACCAGCATCTTCGCCATGCGTGGTATGATTGGTTCCTCGGGTAGCGGAGCCGGACACCGAATCTGCTTCGCCCTCTCCATCTGAGGGAGTCCTGGATTAGGAGGTCTCCGGACAGCCGAACTATATCCTTTGGCCGGACTGTTGGACTATGAAGTTACAAGATTGAAGACTTCGTCCCGTGTCCGGATGGGACTCTCCTTGGCGTGGAAGGCAAGCTAGGAAATATGGATATGGCGATCTCCTCCCTTGTAACTGACTCTTTGTAACCCTAGCCCCCTCTGGTGTCTATATAAACCGGAGGGTTTAGTCTGTAGGACAACAGACAATCATACCATAGGCTAGCTACTAGGGTTTAGCCTCTACGATCTCGTGGTAGATCAACTCTTGTAATACTCATATCATCAAGAACAATCAAGCAGGACATAGGGTATTACCTCCATCAAGAGGGCCCGAACCTGGGTAAACATCGTGTCCCCTGCCTCCTGTTACCATCCACCTTAGACACACAGTTCGGGACCGCCTACCTGAGATCCGCCGGTTTTGACACGGACATTGGTGCTTTCATTGAGAGTTCCACTGTGCCGTCACCGTAAGGCTTGATGGCTCCTTCGATCATCAGTAACAATGCGGTCCAGGATGAGGTTTTCCTCCTCGGATAGATCTTCGTATTCGGTGGCTTTGCACTTCGGGCCAATTCGCTTGGCCATCTGGAGCAGATCGAGAGCTACGCCCCTGGCCATCAGGTCCGGTTCGGAAACTTAAACTACACTGCCGACATCCGCGGAGACTTGATCTTCAACGGATTCGAGCCCATGCCAGGTGTGCCGCACAGTCACGATGAGCATGACATAACTCTGCCGTCGGACAGTATTTGGGAGATCGCATCAGCAACTACTCCGGCCGTTAATTCGGAGAAAATTGCGCCATCCAAGAGCGGAGTGATAGACCCCGCCATGGAGGCTGCACTCTCAGTGGCGATAGAGCCGGATACTGACTTCACCCCTTACGAGAGCCGTCTCGTCGAACCACTGGATTCGTCTTCGGCCATGGATTCCGAGCCGCCTACATCCGTGCCCATCGAATATGACTAGGCGTCGATCATGGAGTTCAGCTCCGTGGATATTTTTCAGCACTCGCCTTTCGTCGATGTGCTAAATTCATTAAGGTCTCTCTCCTTGTCGGGGGAGCCTTCGCTGAACTATGTCCGACAAGAATGGGATGCGGATGACGAATAAATTCGCTGCCCACCCGCCACCCACTTAGTAGCCACTGTCGATGATTTAACTGACATGCTTGACTTTGACTCCGAAGACATCAACGGTATGGACGACGATGTAGGAGAAGAATAGGAACCACCGCCCACAGGGCACTGGACCGCCACCTCATCATATGATATATACATGGTGGACACCCCCAAAGAAGGAAATGGCGACGAGACAGTGGAGGATGACCCCTCCAAGAAGCAACCCAAGCGCCGATGTCAGCGGTGCCGCTCTAAGTCCCGCCACAGCAAAAGTAGTGATACCGGCACAAGAGATAATAAAACTCCAGATAGTGCCGAAGACAACCACAACCCCCTCCAGTACGATGTAGAGCGGTAGGATGAACAAGCTAGCCCTCTAGAGCAGGCGGCAGATGGAGAACCAGAAGAGGACAATTACATGCCTCTCTCCGAAGACGAGGTGAGCCTCGACGACGAAGAATTCATCGTGCCTGAGGATCCCATCGAGCAGGAGCGCTTCAAGCGTCGTCTTATGGCCACAACAAATAGCCTGAAGAAAAAGCAACAAAAGCTTTAGGCTAATCAAGACTTGCTAGCAGACAGATGGACCGAAGTCCTTGCGACCGAGGAATACGAACTCGAGCGCCCCTCCAAGAGTTACCCAAAACGCAGGTTGCTATCTCACCTCGAGGAGGAAGCATTGAAACCTCATTCACCAGTGTACGATGCGGCTTACCGGCCACCGCGTGGCCAAGCCAGAGAGGCGTTTCAGGCGCCCCCCCCCCCCCCCCCCCCCCCCGCCACTCAATCAAAAATACCAAGGCCCGGGGCAACACAAAGGACCTGCGAGACGTATTGGACAGCAGGGCAAAACTTGCAAGGTTAATATACGGGTCACGGGCACGCGCGCCAACACGGGACGATGATCGTCGCGCCGGATACACCAAAGGTAAATCCGGCCGGGCCAAATACAGCAGACAATACTCATATGAACTGCGACATGATATAGCCCGGCATAGAGGCGCCGCACACCCCCTCTTCTTCACTGATGAAGTTATGGATCATGAATTCCCGAAGGGTTTTAAACCCGTTAATATCGAATCGTATGATGGTACAACAGATCCCGCTGATCGAAGATTTCCTCCTACACATCCACATGGCTCGCAGTGACGATCTACATGCCATCAAGTACCTCCCACTAAAACTCAAAGGACCAGCTCGGCATTGGCTGAATAGCTTTCCAGCAGACTCCGTCGGTAGTTGGGAGGATTTGGAAGATGCATTCCTTGACAACTTCCAGGGCACTTATGTGCGACCCCCGGATGCTAATGACTTGAGCCATATAACTCAGCAGCCAGGGGAATCCACCAGGCAATTCTGAACACGGTTCCTAACTAAGAAAAACCAAATTGTCGACTGTCCGGATGCAAAGGCCCTAGCGGCATTCAAGCATAACATCCGTGATGAGTGGCTTGCCCGCCACCTTGGCCGGGAGAAGCCGAAGTCTATGGCAGCCCTCACGACACTCATGACCCGCTTTTGCACGGGCGAGGATAGCTGGTTGGCTCGCAGAAACAACACATCAAGTAATCCGGGTACTTCGGATATCAAAGATGCCAATGGCAGACCACGTCGTAACAGACCAAAGCGCCACAACAACGGTGATAACACAGATGACACGACAGTCAATGCTGGATTCAGAGGCTCTAGATCCGGTCAGCGGAAAAAGCCATTTAAAAGAAGTACTCCAGCTCCGTGCAGTTTGGATCGCATACTGGATCACTCGTGTCAAATCCACGACACCCCCGACAAGCCAGCCAATCACACCAACAGAGAATGCTGGGTGTTCAAGCAGGCTGGCAAGTTAAATGTCGAAAGCAAGGATAAGGGGCTGCATGGTGATGACGACGAGGATCCCCGGCCGCCGAACACGGGAGGACAGAAGGGGTTCCCCCCACAAGTGAAGACGGTGAACATGATATACGCAATCCACATTCCCAAGAGGGAGCGGAAGCATGCACTAAGGGACGTCTATGCGATGGAGCCCGTCGCCCCAAAGTTCAACCCATGGTCTGCTTGTCCGATCACCTTTGATCGCAGGGATGACCCGACTAGTATCCGTCATGGCGGATCCGCTGCACTGGTCTTAGAACCCATCATAGATGGATTTCACCTCACTCGAGTCCTTATGGGCGGCGGTAGCAGCCTGAACCTGCTCTATCATGATACAGTGCGAAAAACGGGTATCGATCCCTCGAGGATGAAACCCACCAAAACCACCTTTAAGGGCATCATCCCACGTGTAGAGGCCCATTGCACGGGCTCAATCACATTGGAAGTGTCTTCGGATCACCGGACAACTTTCGAAGCGAGGAGTTAATCTTCGATATCGTCCTGTTTCGCAGTGGCTATCACGCACTGCTTGGACGAACAGCATTTGCAAAATTCAATGCAGTACCGCATTACGCATACCTCAAGCTCAAGATGCCAG
>NC_053024.1:656584466-656719946 GCF_003073215.2 Triticum urartu | reverse complement strand
ATTGACATGAACCTGTTCAAATCAGTCTGGGGCCTAATGTTGAGGATAGCACTACTGGGCGTAAACCGGCTTATCTGGGCCAGGTTAACTTCTTCAGTAGTTAACTATGTTGAAACCCAAGAAGGCAGATGAGGGCTCAAGGCCTGTAGCCGTAAACCGGCGTTGGTATGTAACTTGTATTGTAAGTTAGGAATAAATAGAGACCAAACAGGACACATCTATGAGCCGGTATTGGGACTCTGTGAACCGACGGGCGTCACCCGTGTATATAAGGGGACGACCCGGCGGCGGTTCAAGGACAACAGACAACAACTCGAGACTTAGGCGAAGCTTGTTTGCTCCCTAGTCATCGAAACCCCATCAATTGCATCACAACTAGACGTAGGCTTTTACCTTCATCGAAGGGGCCGAACTAGTATAAACTCTCTTGCGTCCCTGTGTCCGCTTTAACCCCTTCAAGCTAACCCGTCGCGATGGCTCCACGACTAAGTCCTTTCTCTAGGACATCTGCCGTGACAAAACCACGACAGGGGGAATAGGACTGGTCATCTGTCTCTGAATCCTCATCTGAGGAGCTATCCGTAAACAGCGAGATATGCGCTTCGTCAGTTAGCATAGTCTGCTTTGAAGACCTTGTTTCCACTCTAGAATTTGCCATCACCGTGTCAAATGACTGATGCACACGAAGAGCAGTTGAATGTAATAACATTGTTGACAAATGTAATATGTAACGAAAAAAAGGATGGCCTGATATAATTTACATATAAGATGACTGGCTAAGCAGGATGGCATTGCAAAATTCACATATATGATGCCTGGCTAAACAAGATGGCGTTGCATAATTCACATAAACGATGAATAAACTAAACAGATGGCATTCGCACAAAGGATGTCTAAACTAAGCAGATGACATATTTGATGTATAAAGTAAGCAATGCAAGACACCATATGCATGATATAACCAACATCAGCATGCCAAGTTAGAGCGAAGACCTTAGGGGGTAAATAGGAGTTGTCTTCTCCTTCTGAATCCCCCTCAGAACAGATATCTTCCTCTCGATTACAATCTGAAATGCGTGGAGGGGGGCTGCCTTTGCGCCTACCATGGTGCGACGTCTGCATGAAATTTTATTGCCACACAAGGCTCGTCTCTTTTGCTCTACATGTTCAGTTCCATTGTTTACAATAACTGTCATGCATAGGATAAAACATAGTGAGATTATGTAAGGAGCGCATGCAGAAATCCAGAGTGATGGTAGCAACCTGTGGATAGACCCAAAACCAATAATAGCAGACAGATAATGGCTTCAGTTAAAAAATACAGATAATGGCTTCTTTACTGTTTGTTTCCCACCCAACCTGAAACTCATAGTAGACACCGGAGATTAACCAGATAGTAGATAGATACTATTGATAGCGGCCCCTATATGTACCCCACACCCATTTAAAAACTCAAGTTTGACCATCAGTTTGGAGCTGACTCAGAGTCTAATCGGTGAACAGGACGATAAAGTAACATGTAATATTAAGCGATGCATAACGTAAGCAGACACGAAAGAGTGCGACCTCTCTTGCAGACCCGTGTAGTCCTCGAGGTCATCTGCTCGGTTGATGATGGAAGTGCAGTTTTCATGGCTGCCAGTGGCGGGGAAGAAGATCTGAGGCAGCTAAAGACAGTTTGGAGGCCGGATCCCTGCTGTGCTGGACCCTTCTATCGTTGGAGCAGCTGAGCTGGGGTGGACGACGGCGCAGCAGGAGCGGGACAAACCACACAAGGTTTTCTTTGACACCTATCTGTAAGAGAAGTAATTCTATAATGGCTCGTTTGAATTGGAGGATTCCAACAATGCAGGGATAGGAAATAGACAGGAATAGGATAGGAATGCACGTGCAAAACAGAGAATTTAAAAACACGGGATTTCTGCCAATCTGGGTGTTTGATTCACAACAATTGGAAGATCACAGGATGGAAAGAAGCATGGTGAGATTAAGTCAAACCACAAGAAAATGTACGGTTATAATGCTATTATGCTACTCTCTCTTAGTCTTGTGCTTCATGAATAGGAATTTGAAAAGGAGGACAAGTGAAAATTAAAATTCCTACGTTTTTTCTTTCAAGGAGACACTAAAGGAAAAAATCTGTGTGCTCAGTGGACAATATATATAACATGTAGAGTAAAAAGGAGATGCAACAAGTGTACAACCTCTTTGGCAAAGCCATGTCGATCTCAACGTGATTGGGTTGGCCGGTGAGGATGCTCCAGATGACTTGGCTGTCGGAGGAGGGGAAGAAGATCTTAGGCGTCTGGAGATGGAGCCCGAGGTACTGCTCCGCTGTGATGGAGGGTTTCGTCGTTGGAGCAGCTCCGGTGAGTTATACGACGCCAAGGCTGAAGCAGGACAAGAGAGACAACGAACAATGTTAACCTGAGTGGAATTCTAATAGCATCTCCAATACATGACGTAAAATACATAACCACAAAGTGCTAGATGTAAAATACATCAGCCGCTCATCTCTGAACTTAACTGTCGAAACTGAATTTAACTGTCGAAACTGAACTTAATTGTCGAAACTGAACTTAACTGTCGAAACTGAATTTTGATGTCGAAACTGAATTTTTCTTTGAAACTGAACGCACTAGCAAGGTGAGGCTACACGTCGGTCGACGGACTTTTTCATCTCTGGTCAGTCAATTTTGCAGCCGTTGGATACGAAATCAAGGGCCCGCGGTTCATCTTCAACCTCCACCTCCTGAGCTGGCCAAATAGCAGCCCCCTGCCGCCCGCGGCCGGCGGTGCGCCGCCCCGCCCGCCCCGAAAACACTCCCCACCGTCGGTCCGCCGCCGGCCCGGCCATCCCTCTACCCCCCCATGCCGAGCATTTTCTCCGGCGATCCCCACGACACCGCCCCGCCAACGCCCCGCCACCGCCGCGACCACCGCCCCCATCCTGAACCTAAGATAGATAGTGGGGTACCTCTCCGGCGAGCCCCCCTCCCCGCTGTGGCTGGTTCTTCCTTCACCCCGGCGGCATCAGAGTGAAGTGTAGCTAAATAAGAGCAGCATCGCAAGAAAGAGCAAGAGCGAGAGCAGCAGCGCAAGCAAGAGCAATAGCAAGAGCAGACCAGGCAGGGGACCGAGAGCAAGAGCAGAGCAGTAGCGCGAGCGAGAGCTAAAGCAGCAGCAGGTCCTACTGATGTGGATGTCGCCGCCGAGGGAGCAACGCCGTGGAGGAAGTGCCCGGCAACGCCGCCGTGGATGGATTCGCGCCGTGTCGGCTCGGGACCAAGCGCCGGCAGCACCGTGAGATCGAATCAAGAAGAAAATGCGGCAATTATTGTACAACCTCTTTGGTGGCGTCAATTAGGCCGCAGCTTCATCCGAGGAAACGGTGATGATGATGCTCTTCCGGTGGTGTAGGTGAAGACAGCGGTGTGGGAATGGAGGTGGCGCGAAAGACGAGGGGAACATCGGGGCAGCTCCTTGGAGGTGGAGGACGGGGTGGCTGAACCCGCGGGATGATGAGATCGACGACGGATCCTCATCCGGTACGATGGATGAGGGACGTCGAGGTGTTGCTGTGGACGACGTCGTCGGGGAAGAAGCTCCGGCTGGGTGGCGGACGGAGCAGGGTGTGGGGTTTCGTCGCGGGTTTTCGCGGCCTTGGTGTACGAATGGATGGGCGGATGGGATGGCAATGGGGAACCATGGCTTAGAGACGCGCTTGTCCGAAATGTGGGGTAAGTTACGAAAGTACCCCCCCCCCCGATTTGAGGCGGTTCTTTCGGTTCAGGTGTACCACGGGAATTTCGCGTGTCGGGATTTCATAGGAGGTGGGAGTTTTCGCGCGCGTTGTAATTTCAGAATAGCAAGGCGCGGGTTGTGATGGAGGGAGTTGTCACAGCACAACAAGACAAAGATATATCTTAAATATTTCGGGCTAACAAGGAGCGGGTTGAAATTTTCGGACAAGCCTAACGTGTACTGTACCAAATCAATGCGCCCTACAAATGTCATTCAAAACTTTGAATTCATGTTATGTTCAATTAAAATATTTCGCTACGTGTATAATGCATGCAACCTACTACTCAAATGAACGTTTTAGTGCATTCCAAACGTATATACTACCGCTTCAATATGAACTAAATTTAATTCATTTCTGTATTTGAATAAGATCTACAATAATGATTGTTGTGAAGTTAAAGCATTTGAATTTGTTTCTCTATTTTAATAAGATCTACAATCATCATTATTGTCAAGTTAAACCATCGTTTGTGTATTATCTTCACAGCACACCACATGATTAGTCTCGAGTTACATATGAACTATGTGTACTATATGAACTCGAACTAGATTTTTTGAATCCACTTTATTTTGATTTCAAATCTCATTACATTTCTAGCTCTAGCTAGATCTTCATAATCTAAACCATGTCTCATACGTATAACGTGTTTATCACATTATGTATGGTGACCCGCCCCCTACGCCTACAAGTATTTAGATGTGAGTTGCAAACACCACACATTGCCACAAATTCAAATAAAATGTGAGAATGTTCGATATATAGTATTGTTTAGATTGTTCGATATTTAATTGTAAGCTGCAAATGCCACACATTATCACAAAATCAAATAAAATGTGAGATTGTTTGATGTATAGTATGGTTTAGATTGTTCGGCATTTAGCTGTGAGTTGCAAACACCATGCATTATCACATTATGGTATAACATGTGCACGGCACATGTATCACTGCTATATTCATGCATGCAATGTTGAAAACACTATGATCTCCTATTCAAATATATGAATCCGCTTTCATATCAAATTATGATCTTTGTTAGTCTCTTACACCCACACAATCCTCTAACCTTTGTAGCTACCACTAACTTTCTCTCGTGCATGCAGACGCCCTCCTCGCCCTTCCCCTCCCTCGGCATTCTATCCACCGGGCACATTCATTTTTTTCTTTAGGTCATTCTCCCTGAATCTCCACAACTCCTTTCCGACACACACCGATCGATAAACCTCTCCAGCGATGCCTGCCTACAACATACAAACACACCTTCAATCTCCTCCTTTATGTGTCGTTGCCTCATGTCTCTCATACGGTCAGACACACGTGTAAACTCTCGCCCCTCTTTTCATCGCTCTCACAACCGCACACTCCTCCCCCTATCTAGCTAGTAGTTGGGCCTCTCGCACCACCTCCTAGCTCCATTCTCTTTGTCTATCCATCTCACCGGGCCTTATTTGCCTCTAAGAAATGGACATACACCGACCGATCTCTCGCTATACATATAGCTAGCTAGGTCCTTATAACTCGTTTTCACCCACACGTCAATCGATCTACCTCATTAGTGGTGTCTCTCCCTTCCTCCGACAAACAACAATTGATCTACCGATCTAGTTAGGTTTGCTTACCACACACATGGTTCCCCTTCATCATCCATGGATGCATCCCGACAGATCTATCAGGCACAGGCACACACAGAAACACATCCCCACTCTTATTGATAACATTGCAGTTCCACCCTCAGTTTGTCTAGTAGGCCTCTCCCACCATCTTCGAGAAGCAACTCCATCACCCATCCAGCAATCTACCCCTCTCCCTCCCTCTCTCTCTCTCTCTCCTCTCTCTCTCTCCCATCATATTTCCCGTCCTTCAGTTCTGTATGGATGTGGACCGATCTCCCTCAAGACATAGCTGGGTCTCTCCTTCTCAACACATATACGACTCGCTCTACCTCTATAGTTAGGCCTCTGCCTACCCCTCCCACCACCCCCTCCCCGCCACACACACCGATACATCGAGCGCTCTAGTCATGTCTCCCTTCCACACACAAACTTGACGTGTGCCCTCTAACGTTCTAGTAGGCCAGTCGCCCTATATCTTTGACTTGTACACACACACAATTTCGATGGCTCTCTTCATCGATCTCGCACCCACCCACTTGATCCTCTCTTCGACTCTATCGATAGCTATGACCCCTCCCTCTCTTCTCATGGATTGCCCGACCCTCTATGTATGATATGGATAGGCCTCCATTTCACACACATTGCATGCAAAATTTTGTTTGAGATGTCATCGACACATATTCCCACTAATAATTCACGAAATCAACCCCCACCCCAAAACAAAAAACACTCACAAACGCGGTGTGTATCTCTCACAAACAACCATGTAGGTTGGGGACGTGCATGAAGAGAAGAGGTGCATGCACGATGCACATACTCCCGTCTCTTTCCCAACCACACCCGCGCGGGTACATGGTGGAGCTCATTTTAGTACGAAAAAGGCAGCCCACGTGGTAATTTGGTACGTGTTCTCGTTGTCCACTTGGTGGAGGGAGGATCGTCTACCATGGGTGAACAAACAAATTGCGACTTGACGTGTTATGTTAAAAAAAGAGGCAAACCATGTGGGGCCTACCTTAGAGGCAAGGCTCTATACACTGGAGTACTTTTGTTGTGTCCCGTCAACTCGCAGAACGAGGAGAAGCTTGCTTAGTACGCCGTCTCCCCCGCCCACAGGCGCGGTGGCTCGCAGGATGAGGTGAAGCTTGCTTACTGCGGCTTACGCCCGCTCCCTCGCCCATGCGCGCGGTGGCTCGCAAGACGAGGAGAAAAATTTACTACTTCATTTACTCCTTGTCCCTACTACCTTGGTTATAGAGATTATATCATATTGTTTGGAATATATATGTCCTTTAGTAGATTTCAATATGAACTACTAGTACATACTCCAAACACTAACGTATATAAACGTATTTTAGAGTGTAGATTCACTCATTTTGCTCCATATGTAGCACTCTCCCTCGCCCCTCGACTCTCGCCCACGTGGTGGACGTGCAGCAATTCATTCGGTTTCATATAGCCAGAACGATATATACTGCACTACCATTATTTCTCGACTTCCCAAGAGGCGAAGAGCCAATCGCAATGTCAATATTTTGGAGATGCCAAGCGCAAGGTTATAGGAGAACGAGTAGTAGGTGCCGCGTCATTTATAAATAAAGTTTTTTTTTCTTCAGTAGCACATACGCAATATGATAGGTTCATATGGAGAGAAAAGGAAACCGCTCCACTATATACATAGTCAGGACGGGCCAGCCTACACGGTTGCTTGCTGGGGTTGCTCTCTTCACACTCTCTCGCACAAAACGACTGTGGCCACATCTCTAACATCCTGGCGGATCACGTCCTCTTGGGGAAGGGGTGGATGCTTAGTGTAGATGCGGTGGCCGTCGCCGACGGTGAAAAGCCACTGTCGGCACGTCCCGATCAGGGGTCCCTACCGTTCTCTCTCACAAAGCCGGTGAGGTTGCCTTCATCCGTTGGTCACTGCTGCGACGTGGGCAGTTGCCGCCTCCCACCGCCCTCCTCAAGGCTGAGCTACGTCCCTCAGGTACAACTCCCTTTACAGATTGCTTGCACCACTGCTCCAGCTGCCCACATCACTCCCTGTGGATATTTCTCTACTTCTTTGCCCTGCACATACCTCTACTGGCTTCTACGTACTGTATTTGTGATGAGTTTATGTCCCATCAACTAGTCCCAGTAATCTTATTCTAATCACGCTTGTTCAATTTCTTTGCCACAGGGATGCTCATCTCAATTTTGGTGAAACTGCACAAAATGATCCGATGGTCAAAAGGTTGCAAACTTCATTTATTAGGAAGCTCAAACATTGCCAGCAAATTGAAGCCTGGTCAGGGTCCACGGTTCAAGGGCTAGGGACTGCATGGATTTTTTTTCTTTAGCTGCCTCTGTTGCAAAATAAGTGTCAACTTTAGTAGTAGTACAACTTTGTACTAAAGTTTGCACAAAGTTGAGAAACTTATTTTGGAACGGATGGAGTACATATTTGCTATGATGTGTCAATCATTGAGATGCAATAGCATGCATGTTAGTCTCCTTTGTATTTGATGAAATGTTGCAACGGGCAACCTTGCACACAAGATACATGTAACAGAAGCTGGAAGCTTCATAGCATTGTACAAATTTATCTCGCTGATAAATTACAGTACGTACTATACTAGTACTTCCTCCGTTCCTAAATATATGTCTTTGTAGAGATTTCACCATGAACCACATGCGGATGTATATAGATGCATTTTAAGTGTAGATTCATTCATTTTGTTCTGTATGTAGTGGAATCTCTACAAAGACTTATATCTACTAGTAATAGCTAGCCCCCACTACTAGGAATTCTCTATCCTCTCCTTGAGCCACGTCATCAAAATTGATGTAGCCGTTAGATGAAGTAAATCAGTCCATAATAGCCGTCTGATCTAGACGTTGAGAGGCTCCGCACTAAGCCACATGCAAGCATGCAGAAATACCGTGCCACATGCATGTGAGTGGGTTTTAAATCACATCAACATGTCTGCATGCAAGCATGCACCGGTAGCATGCATGTAAGTGAGCTTTTAAGTCCCATTAACATGTCAAAAAGAAAAATATAATCCCATTATGCAGTAGAAGTTGGCTGATCTTTTTTACTTACGTGGGATGATCTAAATGATGATGGGAGTTTATTTAGTTTGGCTACCACATTTGTCATGCGGTTATAGAGTATTTTTGTTCTATGAAATCGATAATTTTGCACAGAGAGATATACCGCTGTTCCGCGCCAACGTGCGGGGACTCATCTAGTAATATTTAGGAACGGAGGGAGTACTATGTAAAGAGTTAGGTGTCGCACGGTGATAGTGTGAGGTGGGCCATATAATCACTGAGCCTGCGTGTTTTCACTGCCCTTGCACGCCTCCGCTGTAAGAATGGAGAAAATTGTAATCTAGTACTAGTAGTATACCTCCTTTCGCCAAAAGCGTGGGACATCCAGCAGTCCTACCACCTCAGTAATAAAGACTAATGAGCCGTCAAATCACATAGACCCAGCAGTAAGTTGGACGGACGAAGCAACCATCACTCTTGCACCAGTGAGAGGTCATGTCCGCTCTGCCCGGGCATGAATGCGGCACCGATTCTTTGGAGCAGCGCTGACCGTTCCAGGCGGGAAGCGTGTGTGGGTGATGGAGGGGCTTTGGGTGGGCCAGGCTGGTCAGGAGCGGGCGTGGCAGCTTTCCGCATGTCCCTACCGGACACGCCCGGAAACGAGAGGATGCACTGACTCTCGCGGCTAAAATCGTACACTACACAACATCTCTCTGTAGGAGTAGGTCGATCTGTCGCTCTCTCTAACACACACATGGTGTTAAACACACACACACACGCACCTTGGTCCCGTTGCACCTTCTAATGTGACTTATTACACCTAGATGGAGGGAGTAGTAAGTATACGAGATACGGTGGCACACTGACTTAAGTCGAATACAAGTGCCCAAAATTTGTGTGCATGTTATAATAAGGATTCACTTAACATAGTACGTGAGCGAACAGAGGGATCAATTGGACAGTGTTCCCAAGCAGTAGCGAGATGTGTGAGGTAAGATACACCGCTGGCGCTTTTAATTTTTCTTATTAATTTGTTTGTTTCACCCTCTGACTGGTGGGACCCAACGTACTACGTGGAGAGAGGTAAGGTGACTAAAGTTGCATTATTTCTGCACCACTGTGGATAGTCTTACCACCAAAGCCACATGACACGATTATGATTGAAATCCCAATGACTCTCCCACACACAAAAAAAACACCGCATGCTTGTCACACGAATGCGGGAATGTATAAAAGGTTATTTCCCTCTCGTTGAACATAACGGGAGGGTTGTGTAGCTGGTTAGCCTGTTCGCTCACTCTCTCGCCCTCTCCCGCTGGAGCCTCAACGCTTGTAGTTGCTCTCTTCACACTCTCTCGCCCTCTCCAGATCTAAACAAGACTTCGTTGGCCTCTCTCTCTCCTCACTGCTGCTCAAAGAGCCGGCAGGATCCTTCCGCCGGGAAGGTAAGGAGGCTTAATGCTGTCGCCGTCGGCGAGGGACTACCGGCGCAGCCGTTCACTTTCCACCCAGCGGTGGCGTGGGAGGGCCTCCGACCCCTTCTTCTTCGCCGTCGTCCCGTCGCCCACTGAACCATGCCCCAAGAACCTTATGGTATAATTTACTTACTCCACATGCATTGCTCTAGCTGCATGTAGACCATGAATCTAGGACATGGTTCAAAGAGGAAAGGAGTGGGGGAAAGTAGTGGGAAAAGTTGTATATAGCATGAATCTAGGACATGGTTCAAAGAGGAAATGAAGGGGGAAAGTTGTATAGCATTAATCTAGGACGTGGTTCAAAGAGGAAAGGAATGGGGGAAAGTAGTGGGGAAAGTTTTATCGCATAAATCTAGGACGTGGTTCAAAGAGGAAAGGAAGGGGTGGAAGTACTAGTTCAAAAAGGAAAGGAAGGGACAAGGCTGTAGAGTTTGAGCAGGACTAGATTTGCTGCACTCACAATGGGAAAGGCGTCTAAAGATAACAAAACTGGGACCAACACAAATATGCTCCTTGGTTGCTTGTTCTTTTTTGCAACAGACTGTGCATGACCACAGTACATCGGTAGATGCACATGGTGCTGGTGCGTCCATTGTCCCGTGCAACTCATTAGCTGTTGTTAATCTAAGGCCCTGTTTGGTTAAAAACTCCCTAGTCCCTACCTGCTGGATTCTAGGGACTAAACATGGACTAGAGGTTATTAAATGACATGCTAAAAGACCATGTTACCCCTAGTAATGAACTAATAGAGACAAGGTGCGATGCCTGGCAGGGGCAACTGTTGGAAAAAGTCCCAAAAAGACTCCCTCGGGGTCTTCTTTCTTTAGTCCCAAATGCCAACTTTTAGTCCCTAAAAGTCCCTGCTCTTTGGTTTAGATGGGACTGGCACGGAGTTTTTTTAGTCCCTACACCAAAATGTCCCTATAAACAAACACCCTCTAATAATGCTGCTGGAAAAAATTGATGCAATGCCATAGTTAAAAGAAAATTACATGTTTAAAGAATTTTATTGTTAATATAATCTCTATGTTAATATTAATCAATGCCACCGTTTGAGAAATGCTACTGTCTTTCTTTCTTTCCCATTTAGATAAGGTAGATGCTTCTTTTTGTTGGCTTCTGTGTCATCCACCGTTATTGACCACTAATTGTTTCCTTTGCACCTCTGTGTAAACAGGGTTATCTGCTTCACCTCGTTGCCATTGTGACCTTTTGTTGCACTGCACAAAACACTTTTGTTTTAAGAGTGTTTTGTGCAGTTCAACCAAAATTTCACACAAAACAATGTTGCTTGATTGCTTGATCTTAGTCGAACTGCACAAGAGGAGATCTTACTTCCTATCCATTATGGCGAATTTGGTTCAGGACTTCTTCTTGTGAGTTGTTTGAATTCTGCATCATGAGAGGTTAGTACTAGCCTTCTTTCACATGATTCTGCAGTGTGCATTCATATGTTGTGCTACTTGTACGATAATGTTGTTTGATTTTAGTGAACTGCACAAATGGAGACAAGACTTCCTATATGTATATATGTGACCGTAATATCCCATTGAAGTAAGATAAGGATATTTCACAACTGTTGGCCTGTATTTTGCCACTTTCATCAGAAAATTAAGTTTAGTACTATACTTTTGCTCCCTAATTGACATGCCAAATCTTACATTGAAGGCGAAGCTTGTTTGTTATTGAACCAAGTGATGAAGGGGAAGAAAACAAAAATCAACTCCCGGTGCTGTAATGAAGCACTAGAACTGTGATGACACAAGTAATGATATAGTTTTGCATCTTAATTTATTGCTATGGCTGGAACGAGCAATTGTTTTGCCACTGATTTGATGCCACTCTTAATGTAATATGTAATTATCTCTACTTGTGCAAACAGGGATCTTCTTTGAAGATACCATATATTTTAGTGGAACTGCACAAGAAGATGTTGGAAACATTAAACTAATCGAGGAGTATATAGTAAGCATGGCCACCACCGTAGATTGCAACAGAGGGTTCTAGAGAACTGCTTCATCTGTATGCTCTACACAATAATCCTCCTGACAAAGGTTGGTACTCGCCCACTGATTTCATCCATATGATTGAGCTTTGTCATCTCTATTGGTGTTGTGCTACTGTTTAGATACTGTCATGAAAAAGTGGTATTGTCCTTGAGAAGTGCTTCATCTGTGCTGTTTTAAATATTTCATTTCCTTTTTTCGAGCAAACAGTGATGCTAGCATTTAGTAGTCCTCTTGTCTTTGCACAACAGGATCATATTCCTCTGAAGAAGAATATGGAGTGCGTGAAGTGACTAGTTCCGATTATGCCAGGATAAAGAAGCCATGTCTATATTATCATCAGAAGGAGCAGTTGAAGGATGGTTACATTACTCCCCACAAGACCAAACTAATTTCAGCTTAGAAGGACTGACAAAATCTCCATTTTTTTGCTGTGATGCGCGAGTACAATGTTGTTCTAGGATTCTTTCTCGTGAGTTCCATTTTTCTAAAAGTGTGCTCTACATGGACCATGCATGTGCCTGTTGAAACTGTCATTTCATAGTACAGTTTGCTCTATACTAATCACTTTTTTGTATTTGTGCAAACAGGGGTGCTCAGCTTGATTTCAATGGGAACTGCACAAAATGTTCATGAATACATCGAATCATTCATTTCCACCACAAGAAAGGAGGTGTCGATAAGTTCAAGGCGTTGCAACATATAAGGGCGAAATCATACAAGCTACGCACGAATTTGGTTGATTTTGGTGGAACGACACAAAAAGAATAGCTGGTTTATGTAGCACGAGGTGCCATGTCAATGTCCGAACTGATGGCAAACCCTTCCCATTCCACAATCGTAGGCATTTGATATTTTGGAATGGGACAACCTTGTCAAATTTTGCTCATTGATTTTAGCAAGACATGCGTTTGATATTTTCGAATGGGACGCCCTTGCTGTCAGCAGTGTCGATCAATTTTTTCTTCATTCTTTAGTTGTGAAGTAAATATTGCCTCTGACATGTGAGTCGCTGAGATGCATAATCATCGATTGTTTTGAATGTTCTCTATGAATTGCCAGGCCTATGTGTTTGATTGTAATGTACAGAAACGCTAAAAACCTGCTCAAACTCTTTGTACTCCTTCTGTTCCTTTTTACTTCGCACATTGTGAAAGTGCATACTTTTTTGTATAAGATTGGTCAAAGTAGAGATACTTTGACTGCAGACAAAACTTGTATGCAGACTAGAAAGGACCGGAGGGAGTACATGTGAAATTGCTGCAAACGAGGTGATCACCCTAGGAATAATGCTAGTACATATTGTTTTGCATGTTCATCCAATGCCAGTGATACAGGAATTCGAACTAATCAAAATAAATTCATTCATACACGGTCGGATTTCATATAAACATGCCAGATTAAAATACATTTCATACATTCTTCAACTAAAAAGAGGTGCGCTGGAGGTATAATTAATTAACTGAAGCTACCCACCTGTGTCCCACTGAGCCGAACAGAAGATTCAGTGACTTAACTGCAGGTGCAGTTGCGTAACTGACATGTGGCCTGTTGGGCCCACGTGTCAGTCAGCCAACTGCACCAGCGGTTAAGTAGAAGCAGCGTTATTCTCCAGCAGAACTCCCCGACTCCACGTCGCTGCCAAGAAGCTAACCGGCCATCAATGGTCAATCCGCCTAGCTTGGCTTCAACAGGAGGGTAGCAGCGGTGGCCTTACTTGGACCCGAGCGGCGGCGACCCACGGTGTTCTACTCTTCCTTGTTTTCTGTGTGGCGCGGCCTCATTGGCAGCGAGGCAGGGCCTCGGAGGAGCCGGCAATGTCCTCTGTCTCGTTGTCGGCGGGCGGCGCGGCCTTGTTGGCAGTGGGGCAGGGCCTCGGCAGAGCCGGCGATGTCCTCTGTCTCGTTGTCGGCGGGCGGCGCCTCAGCGGAGCGGTGGAAATCATCCCCCGCGTTGCCGGCAGGGTGGGGCCTCGGCTGAGCCGGCGATGTCCTCTGCCTCGTTGTTGGCGGGGCGGGGCCTCGGCGGAGCTGGCGGTGTCCTCTGCCTCGTTGGCGCCGCGGGGCCTCGGCGGAGCAGGGCCTCATCGACGCCAGCGGAGCGGGGACTCGTCGGAGCCGGCATTGTCCTCTGCCTCGTCCTCGGTCTCGCCAAACAGTGCCTCGCCCGCTTCATCGCCCTCTTTGCTAGCCTCTTTGTAGGCGGCCGCAGCCTCCCCCACCCGCATGTGGTCCAGCCAGCGCTCGAGGCGGCCCTTGCGGGCGGAGCGGTACAAGTCGAGCAGCGCCTCCTGCTCCGCCCGCTCCGCGGCGATCTGCTCCTCCGCCTGCAGGTGCTCCTAGAGGAGATGGTGGTTGTAGGCGGCATCGGCCTGCGCCTCCCGGAACTGCTCCTGACACATCTGCCTCACACTGTCCATATATTGGGCACGGGCCTCGCCGATGGTCATGGTGCAATGGACCGGCGAGGATGGCGCGGAGGAGGGGGTTGGCGCCGGATCGTCGACTACCATGTTCTCCATTGGGACGTCGTCGTCCTCCGGCTGCCTGCCGGCCAGCAGGTCGGCAGCAATGGCTGCCATCTCCTTGTGGTTCGTTGTCCGCCCGTCCCAAAGAGCGCTGGAGCGCGAGGAAGCCATGGTGGGCAGTAGTGGTGTGGACAGGAGAAAGGGAACGGATGAAGATGACTGTGGCAATGGCCGGCGCAGTAGTTTATATAGCAATGGTGGGCGGGCGGAGGGACGGACATGTGGCGCCGGAGTAGCCGCGTCGGCAACCGTGGATCATTAATGTGGGCGGCAGATGGGCGGACGGACGACACTTGTGTCATTTGAAGGCGGAGCAATCGCCGGCACCGGGAAGCGGGGCGGGCGGCGCTGACTGTTTCAGGCGGAAAGCGCGCGCGGACGAGGAGATGACTTTACTTGGAGAGGATGACTATGGGGACCCACCAGGTCCATAGCCTCAGGTACGCAAGTGCCTCCTTATTATGTATATATATGTATAAAACTATATTGCCTTCGTCTAGGTGAATAAGTCGTATTAGAAGGTGCATCACGACCTAGGTGCAAGCAGATTGGTGGAAAAAAAGAATATTTCTCTCTCTTCTAAACACAACATTTAATCACATCAGTTAAGAGGATGCCTTATTAGCTACCCATGCAGCCATCATAATTCATAGCATGCAAAGCGCTTTTATTTCTTGCCTAATAACCGCATGGACGTGCTGCATGCATTGGTCCTTGCCCGAGCAAAAAAAGGGAGGAAAGGGGTTTCCACGGGAGACAACGAGGCAGAGATGGAAGCGCTCGCTGGAGTTATTTATTTTTCTCCCGCATGGTTTCCTGACATCACGGTCCCACACCATTGCCAACCTATGTAGTACTAGTCAATAAACGAGAGAATTGCACAAGAAGCGGCCGACAGCTGGGACCAAGTAGCTTGAGAAGTATTTGTGTTTTTTGAGGTGTGAGCACTGTAGAGTTTTTCGATGTTTAGCCCAGATATTAATTTTTCTCCTCTAAACAACAACGAAAACATCGCTGCAGGTATTAACTGGGCGGGCTGTGGCCCGTCTAGCCCAGGCCAGATATCCAGCCCAGATATTAATTTTTTTCAAGCTGAAAATGGCTAGCCCAGCTATACTTTTTTTTAGGAATACCCAGCCAAGGTCAAGTTGTTATTCTCCGCCCCGCTGGGCTGCAAATCTTTCCTAGGAGGGATGCATTAGGCTTAACAAGAAAATGGTCTTTAAGAAATAATAAATGGGATGTAATTATAAAAACTTGGCAGTAACTATAAAAAATGCACCAAACATGTGATCACTTTATAAAATATTATTTTTGTATATTGAAAATTTTAATTTCATTAATTGTTGCGAGCGCAATGTTGCGTTGGATTTTTATGTAATATAAATTTATATTCAAATTTTATTTAATCTGACTAGAAATTTCGGGATAAAAATATTTCGGATCCCATCAAAATGTGGGAAATTTTATTGAATTCTGTTTTGAACGGTTGGTTGAAATGGGCTGTACTTTTAACAAAACTATAAATGGGCTGTAGTAAATTCCATTAGAATTCAAAAATGGGCTACACATTCTTACAAATCTCAAATGGGCTATGAGTTCTCTGCCACACACTTTTGGCCTTACTAAGTTGACGCGTCCCCTAAAAAAATAGAGTTGACGTGTATGCAAGGCTTTGTCAACTTATAGTCAACACACGGTTCTAGCAGCAGTGGCCGTTGGATGTCCATCCAACGGATGCCGTGCTTCTTCTTCAATCTTGGATATTCTAGCTTCACCCGCCCAAAAAATGATTCCTCCCCCTGACATCTGGGGCGCACCGTTTTGGAAGCTGACCTGTGGGCCTACTAAGTTGACGTACCAAGGGCTTTGTCAACTTAGTCAATATAAACAATTCTAGCTGCAGTGACCGTACGATGTCCATCCAACGGACGTAGTGCTTCTTCAACCTCTGGTCTTCTTGCTCCAGCTGCCCAAAGCAGCACCGGTCGTGCCGCCTGCTCCTGCCTCCCGTGGCCGGCTGTGCTGCCGTGGAGGCCTCACCGCCCCCTACTATTCCCATCGCTGGCCAGGCCCTGCGGCGACGGCAGCCTCACACCGCAGCCGAACGAGTGAACCCCCATACTCCTCTCCGCGTGGGCATCCACTGCCGCGTCTTCACCGGCTTCGCGTCGTCCCCTTCCGAGGCCTCGCTGTCGTCCACCGCCCTGGTGCTCTCGGCGCGGCGTGGTCAACGTGGAAGGAACGACTTCCATCGGACATGGACTGTACGTGGAGAGGCTGACAGCTGGGTCCACGGCGGCAGCAAGAAAGTGCCTCCTTATTACACGGAAAATAATGATTCCTCCACCTGACAGCAGGGACCCACCGGACGGGCCACCAGTATTTTGCGAAAAAATTGTTTCCCCCTGACTGTTGGGACCCACCGGATGGGCCACCGTATTTCGCAAAAAAAACGTTCCCCCCGCTGTCAACTCGGACCCACCGGAAGTGCCTCCTTATTACGCACAAAAAATTAATACTCCCCTGGCTAGCTGGGACCCACCTTGCTGGGAGGCTGACTTGTGGGCCTACTAAGTTGACGGGGACGAAGGGCTTTCTCAACTTAGTCAATATGAACGATTCTAGCTCCAGTGACCGTACGATGTCCATCCAACAGCTGTAGTGCTTCTTCAACCTCTGGTCTTCTTGCTCCAGCCGCCCAAAGCAGCGCCGGTCGTGTCGCATGCTCCTGCCTCTCGTGGCCGGCTGTGCTGCCGCAGAGGCCTCACCGCCCACTACTATTCCCACCGCTGTCCAGGCCCTGCGGCGACGGCAACCTCACACCGCTGCCGAACCAGTGAACCCTCGTAGGCCTCTTCGCGGGGGCTTCCACTGTCGCGTCGTCCCCTTCCTAGGCCTCGCCGTCGTCCACCGTCATGGTGCTCTCCGCGCGGCATGGTCAACGTGGTCAAGGAACGACTTCCATGGGAAGAGTGTTGTACGTGGAGAGGCTGACAGCTGGGTCAATGGCCACAGCCTAGTTTTTTGTGATTTGCCAAGTAAGTCACTTTGTCAGGCCTGTTGGGCTGTAAATCTTTCAAGACGAGGAGAGCTTTCATTCGGCTGGCCGAGAAAATGGCCCATCAGTAATGAGAAATGGGTTGTACATTTTTAAAACACATCAAACCGGCAATTAGTTTCAAATATCTTTTTTTCATTTCAAGATTTTAAATTACATTAATTTTTATGCATGGAGAATTTGTTGGATTTTATATTGATATACATTTATTTTTAAAATCAGTTTGAATGTGAGTCAAAATTTCGGGATTAAAAACAGTTCGGGCCGCACCGAAATATGCAAAATTTCGTATAATTTTTTAACCGTTGCCACAATATGGGCTGTAATGCTAACAAAAAGAATATGGGCTCCAAAAAACCCTTAAGAATTAGCAAATGGGCTGTAAATTATTAGAAATAATGGTAGATGGGATGTATGCTGTTTTCCATAGATTTGAGACTTTCCTAAAAAAAGGTTGATGCACAAGCACTGACTGTTGGATGTCCATCCAACGGCCGTCATGCTTCTTCAATCTCTGCTCTTCCTGCTCCAGCCGCTCAAACAAGCGGCGGCGGGACTGCCTGCTCCCTCCTCCTCGCGGCCTGCTGTGCTGCCGCGCAGGCCTCACCGCCCGACCGTACTCCCATAGCTGGCCTAGCCATCCCTCTACTCACCCACACCTGTTGTTATTCTCCGGCGACGGCAGATGAACCAGTAAACCCTTGTACAGTCTTACTCCCCTCCACGTGGGAAACAACTGCCGAGTCTTCCCTGCCTCCGTGTCGTCCCCTTCCTAGGCCTCGCCGTCGTCCACCGCACTGGTGCACTCGGCACGGCGTTGTCAATGTGGTCAAGGAACGACTTCCATCGGACGTGGACTGTACGTGGAGAGGCTGACAGCTGGGTCCACGGCCGCAACAAGGAAGTGCCTCCTTATTATGCGGAAAATAATGATTCCTCCACCTGACAGCTGGGACCCACCGGACGGGCCACTGTATTTCATGAAAAAAATGTTTCCCCCTGACTGCTGGGCCTCACCAGCTACATCTTCGCACGCAATGAAGTGTGTCCGGGCAAAACAAATGATTCGCCCCCTGACTACTGGGACCCACTAGCTACATCTTCGCAGGCAAGGAAGTGCCTGACAGTCGGGACCCACCTGGTCGAAGCATACGTAGCGTTGTCATTCTGGTCACGAACATGTACGTACATACTGGTCGATGTAGAGGCGCGCAAGTGTCATAGTAGAGGCGCACACGTAGCATGTACACATACGTACAGCGGCCAGGGTGCAAGAAAGAAAATATGGCCACATATGTGTACATATAGGGGTGGTCTCGAACGCCTACTCGCGCATACGTACGGCCAGGGGTCGTGTACATGGTTGGGTTGGAACGGAGAAACAACGTCGTCATAGTGTTCATGGGGAGGCAATGAAATGCGTCGTGTTCATGGGGAGGCAACGGAATGCGTCGTGTTCATGGGGAGGCAACGGAACGCGTGGGAGCTAACTGGCTGGGTCGGAACGGAATGTGTGGTCGTGTTCATCGGGAGGGCCTGGACGGAACAGGCAATGGAAACGAGGCCTGACGTACCGCACAACGGAGGAAACGGACCTCCTACGTTCGGAACGGGGTCCTGTTGATCGGGAGGGGTCTGGCATACCGCAAAATGGAGGAAACGGACCTCCTACGGTCGAAACGGGGGTCCTGTTCATCGGGAGGGGTGTGGTGTACCGCAAAACGGACGAAACGGACTTGTGTTGGAGCTCTACGGTCGAAACGGGGGTCCTGTTCATCGGGAGGGGTGTGGTGTACCGCAAAACGGGAATCCATGAGATATTGTTCATCTCCACCGTTGACCCCCTCCAGCCTCCACGAACTACTGTTCATCCACCGTCGACCACCTCCAGCCTCCACCTGCAACTGTTCATCCACGGGCTCCTATTCATCCAGCCTTCACTGTGCGCTACTCCACCGGCTACTGTTCAACCAGCCCTCTCCACGGGCTCCTGTTCAACCACCCCTCCACGGGCTATTGTTCATCCTGCCCTCCATCGTCTACTGTTCATCCTGCCCTCCACGGGGTGGTCCTGTTCATCCAGCCCTCCATGGGGTCCTGTTCATCCAGCCCCAACCGGCTCGATCGATCGGGGTCCTGTTCATCCAGAGGCAACACCATGGGGTCCTGTTCATCCACCCCCACCGGGAACTGTTCATCCACACCCCCCCCCCCGCAACGCTCATTGTTCATCTAGAGGCAGCATCGATCGGCTTCAGTTAGCAGTAGCAGCGAAGGAATTGCTCGATCGGGTTCAGTTAATAGCCATCGATCGATCGCTCGGGTTGAGTAACGCGTAGCCTGCAGTGCAATCGCTCGGGTTCAGTTAGAGCCCAACGCCTCACTCGGGTTCATTTAGAGCCAACGCCTCACACACACGCGCGTACATGTACGAGAGAAACGCGCATCGCTCGGTCTCCGACCTCCCACCGTAACCGGGAACTCCTCGAAATTTTCCTCGCCCTCGCTTCTACCACGGTTTTTTCCGTCCTGGACGGCCCAAAGAATGTCATGCAGCTGCGTCTCCGGCCCGCCCAGGACGAAAAGCCCATTTCATGTCATGATTTTTTGTCATAGAAGTAGGAGCCCACCACATCTATGATGATACCGGGTTTTGTCACAATTATGGTCATAGAAGTGTCATATGTATGACAGAAAAAAAATTCGTTTGGCTCAAAATGTCACGGATGTGTCTTTTTTTGTAGTGATGCCCGTCGTTGACACGGGAGAATCCGGTGGAAGAGCATGATCTGGACCACGTCGACGAGCCTGATTTTCTTGCTCATCATGTTCCTGATGCAGGTCTGGAGTCCGATCAGCTCTACCGAAGAACCCCAGGACAGGCCCTTCTCTTTCCAGGAAGTGAGCCGCGTTGGGATTCCGGATCAAAATTTAGGAGCCGCTGCCCAGTTGGTGTCGCGCGGCTCGGTGATGTAGAACCACCCTGATTGCCACCCCTTTATGGTATCCACATAGGAGCCTTCGAGCCAGGTGACATTAGGCATCTTGCCCACCATGGCGCCTCTGCACTCTGTCTGCTGGCTGACCACCACCTTCGGTTTGACATTGAAGGTCTTCAGCCACAGGCTGAAATGGGGCTTGATGCGGAGGAAGGCCTCGCACATGACGATAAACGCCGAGATGTTGAGGATGAAATTGTGGGCCAGATCATGAAAATCCAGTCCGTAGTAGAACATGAGCCCGCGGACAAACGGGTGGAGGGGAAATCCTAGTCCACGGACGAAGTGGGTAAGAAAAACTACCCTCTCATGGGGTTCGGGCGTAGGGATGATCTTCCCTGCATCTGGCAGCCGGTGAGCGATATCCGCGGCCAGATATCCGGCTTCCCGTAACTTTGTGATGTTCTCCTCCGTGACGGTGAAGACCATCCACTTGCCTCCCGCTCCGGACATGCTTGGAGTGGTTTGAGAAGAAAGACGCAAACTTGGGTGCTGGAGCTCGAGTGTGTGAGAGTGGGTAAGCAAGGAGGAAGAAGGCGTGGGTGAAAAGAGTGAATCCTAATCCCTTTATAAGGGTGGCAGAGGCGATGCGCCTCCCCACTTGCCTGGTAAAATCACTTATTCCCCAAGCATTGTAATTGATGGGGTGGTTGGGTTACCCACGTCCGTACTGATGAGAATCCTATAATAAGGGGGACACGATCTCTGCTTTGACAAGACGTGTCAAGAAAACCGCCTCGCGATATGTGCGGTGCTGGTTGAGAAAAACGGTTCGAATAATGACCGGGCCATGTCGTGATGTCGTGCTGTCAAAACATGTCAGCAGATTAGATTTGTGGAAATATTATTCTCTCTACGGTGGTATGGGGAACTTGTTTTGCAGAGCCGGACACTATCCTTGTGTTCAAAATCTTCCATAGAGTATTCGGAGGAGGAACCCGCCTTGCAATGCCGAAGACAATACTGCGCGCCGGACTCATCGTCATTGAAGCCTAGTTCAGGGGCTACTGAGGGAGTCCTGGATTAGGGGGTCTCCGGACAGCCGGACTATATCCTTTGGTCGGACTGTTGGACTATAAAGATACAAGATTGAAGACTTCATCCCGTGTCCGGATGGGACTCTCCTTGTCGTGGAAGGCAAGCTAGGCAATACGGATATGGAGATCTCCTCCCTTGTAACCGACTCTGTGTAACCCTAGCCCCCTCCGGTGTCTATATAAACCGGAGGGTTTAGTCCGTAGGAAAACAGACAATCATACCATAGGCTAGCTTCTAGGGTTTAGCCTCTATGATCTTGTGGTAGATCAACTCTTGTAATACTCATATCATCAAGAACAATCAAGTAGGACGTAGGGTATTACCTCCATCAAGACGGCCCGAACCTGGGTAAACATCGTGTCACCTCCCTCCTGTTACCATCCACCTTAGACGCACAGTTCGGGACCCCCTACTCGAGATCCGCCGGTTTTGACACCGACACCATCCATTCCTGAAGAAGCAATGATGATAAAGGTTCAGATATCCTCCTTGTAACAAGCAAGTAGAGGATGTGTTAAAGGCTTACCTCGTTGGCGAGGTGGGTAATGTCGTGCCCGCGGTCCGAATCTATGGTAGGCGGTGTCTCATTGTCTTTGAAGAGCAACTTCCAGACATCTTCGTGAGTAGTTTCGAAGAGCCTCTTCAGGGTTTGGTGCTTCTTCGGATTGAACTCCCATAAAGGGCGACTTCGGCTTTGGCACGGGACAATCCGGCGAACTAGCATCACCTGGATTACATCGACGAGCTTGATATCTTTATCCACCATGCTTTGAACGCGTGTCTGCAGCGCTATCAGCTCGTATGACGAAGACCAATTCGGGCTCTTCTCAACCCAGGAGGTGAGTCGCATTGGAGTGCCGGAGTTGAATTCGGCAGTTGCGGCCTAGCTGGCGCCGCGGGGTTATGTGATATAGAACCACAGTTTCTGCCATTCCTTGACAGTCTCCATGAAAGTGCCTTTCGGCCAGGAGACATTGGTCAGCTTGCTCACCATGGCGCCTCCGCATTCCGCGTGCTGGCCATCCACCACCTTCGGCTTCATGTTGAAGACCTTGAGCCACAGCCCGAAGTGGGGTTGGATGCAGAGGAAGGCCTCACACACGACGATGAACGCCGAGATGTTGAGGAAAGAGTTCGGGGCTAGATCATGGAAGTCTAGCCCGTAATCGAATATCAGCCCGCGGATGAAAGGGTGGAGTGGAAACCCTAGCCCGCGGAGGAAATGAGGGATGAATACCACCCTCTCGTTGGGCTTCGGCGTGGGGACGACTTTCCCCTTGGCTAGAAGAAGGCGGTGGGCGATTTCCTTCGCCAGGTACCCGGCCGCCCGAAGCTCAGTAATGTCCTTCTCCTTGACGGAGGAGGCCATCCACTTTCCTTGACCTCCGGATTCGGGCATGGTTGACTGCTTTCTCGAGTAGGGAAAGATGAGAACTTGGGCGCTAGAGCTCAAGAGTGGGAGGGCAGAGGAAGAGAGAAGGCGTGGGAGAAGAAGGGGAATCCTTATCCCCTTATAAAGGCAGTGAATATTGAACGCCTCCCCACTCGCCCTAAAACTCGCCTATTCCCAAGGGTTGTGTAAACAGCACGGTTGGGTTACCCACGCCCGTATTGATGAGAATCCCGCAATAAGGGGACATGATCTCTGCTTTCACAAGACGTGCTGATGAAAACCGCATCTCGAAACGCGGAATGATGGACAAAAACGGTTCGATATAATGACCGAACAGACGTGATGTCATCTTGCAAAAAGTTGTCAGCAGATGGGACTCGTGAAATATTATATTCCCTGCAGTCGTGTGTGGTACTTGTCTTGCAGATCCGGACACCTTCATTTTATCCGAAGACTGTCTTGGAGTATTCGGAAAGTGGAACCCGCCTTGCAATGCCGAAGACAATCTGCGCGCCGGACATATTGTCATTGAAGCCTAGTTCAGGGGCTACTGAGGGAGTCCTGTACTAAGGGGTCCTCGGGTGTTCTATCTATTGGATATGGGCAGACTAATGGGCCATAAAGATACAAAGACCGAATAATCTACCCATGTCCGGATAGGACTCTTCTTGGCGTGGAAGGCAAGCTTGGCGACCAACTATGAAGATTCCTTTCTCTGTAACCGACCTTGTGTAACCCTAGATCCCTCCTATGTCTATATAAACCAGAAGGCTAGGTCCGTAGATAGATCCTCATAATCATAGTCAGGCTAGACTTTTAGGGTTTAGTCATTACGATCTCGTGGTAGATCAACTCTTGTAATACTCGTATTCATCAAGATCAATCAAGCAGGAAGTAGGGTATTACCTCCATAGAGAGGGCCCGAACCTGGGTAAACATTGTCTGCCCCGTCTCCTATTACCATCGATCCTAGACGCACAGTTTGGGACCCCCTACCCGAGATCCGCCGGTTTTGACACCGACAATCTCTTACAGAGACCTTATCAATGGCAAAAGAGAAGAGCCTGGGAAACCTCTCCCTGAGAGGAACAAATGATCCTAAGAAAATCCAAGCATCAAACCTGAAAAGAACAGAGTCCCCCATGTTTATAGTAACCTCACAGTGTAGCCTGAAAGCTTCATTAAGTTTGAAGATATCCCTCCAGTAAAAGGAGCCACATAGCACTGTTCCATGGGGCACAAATCCATCATAATAGGTGTTCCAAATGAGGGACACCCAAGGAATATCTGCTTTGTTATAAAACTTAGACAGATGTTTGGTAAGGAGGGCTCTGTTCTGGATGTTCAGTTTAATAATCCCTATGTCACCTTTATCTTTAGGCCTACAAAGTAGAGGCCATGCTGCCAAGGATTGTCTGGGAGTGTCAGAGTTGCCTCTCCATAAGCACTGTCTCATAATTCTTTAAATTTTCTTGATAATACCAGCTGGTACACATAAACTGCAAAGAAAATATATGGGCAAGGAAGACAAAACTGATTGAAGCAATCGTAATCTAGCCCCTTGATTGAGAAGGCAAGAGCTAGCAGAAAGTCTTCTTTCAACCCTATCCACTACTGGGATTAATTCCTAGGTTCTAGGTTTAGTTGTACCCACAGGGAGCCCAAGATAGGTAAAAGGTAGGTTCCCAACCTGACAACCACAAACAACAGCTAATCTTGCAGTTTCTGCCTCATCCACATATATAGGTAAAATACATGACTTATGAAAGTTAACTCTGAGACCAGTGGAGGCATGAAAATCTTGCAGCATGTCGTTAAGAGCCAGAAGTTGTGAGTCCACAGCAGGCACAATGAGAAGAGTATCATCAGCATACTGAACAATAGGAAAATCCTGATCATGGGTTTGAATGGGCAAAGTAATCTCTCCATTTCTCAGCATGTTATTCACCAAAGTTTGTAGCAGTTCAGCTGCAAGAACAAACAAAGAGGTGAAAGAGGATCACCCTGCCTCACACCCCTTTTATAGATAAATTGCTTTCCAGGCACTCCATTCAGAATGACAGAAGAAGTGTCAGATGACAAAAGCTCTCTAATCCAGCCAATCCATTTGCCGTCAAAACTTTTATGATGCAGAAACTTGAGGATAAGGTCATGTTCCATAGTATCAAAAGCCTTTGCAAAATATAACTTGAGAATCAAAATGGGTTTTTTGGATTTATGGCACTAATGAATGTACTCCAATGTCCAAGCAATGCAGTCCTGAATAGACCTGGACTTTAGAAGCCCATATTGATCCTTGTGAATGCACCTTAAGATAACCTTTTGCAATCTATTTGCTAGGAGCTTAGTCAGAAATTTCAAGCAGGTATTTGTCAAAGAAATGGGCCTGAAGTCATTGGAACCCTCAGGTGACTGTTTATTTAGAATTGAAGTAATCAGAGACCCATTAATGTTGCTAATTGTAATCTTTCCATCATAAAAGTCCTGGAAAAGTTGCAAAAAAATCCTTCTTGATAATATTCCAGCATCTCTTGACAAACAAACCAGTGAAGCCATCAGGGCCAGGCGCCCGATCAGTGGGTAAAAATTTGTGAACATCATTTATTTCATCCTCAGAAAAAGGAGCAGACAAATTGTCCAGTCCATCCACAGTCTCAATCGAGGCTAGATCAAACCTCATATCAATCCATGTAGAAACACCCATTCTTTCTTTGAAAGTGCCCCATAACATACCAGCCATTTGTTGATAATCAGAAACAATATTTCCATTGTCATCTTGCAGTGAAGAAATAGTGTTCTTCCTGAATCTTTCAGTGGCCATTGCTTGGAAAAACTTTGAGTTTTCCTCCCCAACTTTGATCCATCTGATAGTGCATCTTTGCTTCCAATATATGAACTGCAAATGAAGAAGTTCTTGAATATGGAGCTTTACAGTTTTCCTGAAATTGAACTCAGGTCTTGTTAAAGGCCTCAATTCCTCCAAATTATCAAAGAATAAAACCACCTCATTGCAACCTTGAATGGCCTTCTTAAGTTTGGACAAACTAATATACCATTGCTTAAGAACATATCTTAGCCTTTTGAACTTCTCAGTTAGCTTAGCTGTAGCATTAGATTTCTTTGTTGGAGCATTCCATGAGTGTTCCACACATTCAAAGAAACCAGGCAAATCCACCCAATAATTTTCAAACCTAAATATTCTGGCCTTAGGTATGGATGTAGCAATGGAGACTACACAAGGTACATTCAGAGGCAGTTCTTGCAAGAGGGTGGACCATTGTGTTGGGATAATCATTAATCCAAGTGGAGGAAGTAAAAAACCAATCAAGTTGTTCAAGCAAGGGATTTTCTTGCATGTTGGACCAGGTATAAGATCTTCATTTTAAAGGCAGCTCAAGAAGGCCAAGGTGGCCAATTATCTCATTAAAATAGGAAAATATCTTTGATGTCTCCTCTAGGCAAATTTCTGTTGTCAAGAGATTTTATGAAATTAAAATCTCCCACAAGAAGCCAATTATCATCCACTGGAATGTCCAAATTATATAGCCACTGAACAAAATCAACTCGAGGAGGCCCTTGACAAGGCCCATAAACATTAACCAAAGTCCATTGACTTGCATTATGCACAAAAGTGAATGAAACTATAATTCCATATGGCTGCGTATCCACAAGAATGCCAGAGAAAACATTGGAGCATCACAACATAAGGATACCACCAGAGGCCCCAAAAGAGGGTGAGTAGACAAAGTTATCAAACCTTCTGGGGCAAAATTTTCTAATTGCTCGCTGATCAAAAGATTCACATTTAGTTTCTTGCAAGCAAATAACAGAGCACTCACTTTCTTCAATTTTAGCTCTAACAATTAGTTGTCTGTCCTCAGAATTTAGGCCTCTTACATTCCAACAAAGCACTCTGCAATCTCTTGTTTGTTGTGCATTCATTAATAAACATTAATGTAGAGGCAGATATAATAGTTCACTACATAACAGTGAAACAAAAGCCTAATATTTAAAGTAGCATCCAAGGACAAAGTGCAAGTAGCAAGCAGAAGAGAAACAAGTTTCAGATAACTGGCATGACAAGGGACATGCCTCCCTTGAAGGAAATATGCCCTACAGGCAATAATAAAGTTGTTATTTGTATTTCCTTATATCATGATAAATGTTTATTATTCATGCCAGAATTGTATTAACCGGAAACTTAGTACATGTGTGAATACATAGACAAACAGAGTATCACTAGTTTGCCTCTACTTGACTAGCTCCTTGAATCAATGATGGTTATGTTTCCTAACCATAGACATGAGTTGCCATTTGATTAACGGGATCACATCATTAGAGAATGATGTGATTGACTTGATCACATCATTAGAGAATGATGTGATTGACTTGACCCATACGATGACAAAGGGAACAACGTATAATCATTATGCGGTTTGACCGATAAAGATCTTCGTAGAATATGTGGGAGCCAATATGAACATCCATGTTCCGCTATTGGTTATTGACCGGAGATGTGTCTCAGTCATGTCTACATAGTTCTCGAACCCATAGGGTCCGCACGCTTAACGTTCAGTGACGATCGGTATTATGAGTTTATGTGTTTTGATCGACCGAAGGTAGATCCGAGTCCCGAATTTGATCACGGACATGACGAGGAGTCTCAAAATGGTCGAGACGTAAAGATCGATATATTGGAAGCCTATGTTTGGGCATCGGAATGGTTCCAGATGAGTTCGGGTATTTTCCGGAGTACCGGGAGGTTACCAGAACCCTCGGGGAGTATATGGGCCTTATTGGGATTTATGGGAAAGAGAGAGGGGCTGCCTAGGCAGGCCGCGCACCCCTCCCCCCCCCAAGGCCTAGTCTGAATTGGACTATGGGGAGGGGCGGTGCCCCTCCTTCCTTCCTTCTCTTCTCTCCTTCCCTTCCTTCTCTCCTACTCCTACTTGGAAAGGGGGAATCCTACTCCCGGTGGGAGTAGGACTCCCTAGGGTGCGCCATAGTAGAGGGTCGGCCCTCCCCCTCCTCCACTCCTTTATATACGGGGGAGGGGGCACCCCATAGACACACAAGTTGATCATTGATCTCTTAGCCGTGTGTGGTACCCCCCCTCCACCATAATCCACCTCGGTCTTATCATAGTGGTCCTTAGGCGAAGCCCTGTTCCGGTAGCATCATCATCACCGTCATCACGCCGTCGTGCTGATGAAGCTCTCCCTCGACACTCTGCTGGATCGTGAGTTCGTGGGACGTTTCCGAGCCGAACGAATGCAGATCGCGGAGGTGTCGTACCTTTGGTGCTAGGATCGGTCGACCGTGAAGACGTACGACTACATCAACCGTGTTGTCATAACGCTTTCGCTTATGGTCTACGAGGGTACGTGGACAACACTCTTCCCTCTCATTGGTATGCATCACCATGATCTTGCCTGTACGTAGGAATTTTTTTGAAATTACTGTGTTACCCAACATCCCTATATGACAATAAAAAGGTCTAATCATCATTAGAAACTGAAGGCTGGGAGGCAGCATCTGAAGAAGCCATAAGCTTCTCCATAGTCATCTTCTCTGGTGGGACTCCAAGTGTTGTTCCAATCTGCTGAAGCATAGCAATTGGTGTGGGAGGTGGAACTTTCCCTTGAGTCCTTGATACGTCTCCAACGTATCTATAATTTTTGATTGCTCCATGCTATATTATGTACTGTTTTGGATGTTTATGGGCTTTATTATACACTTCTATATCATTTTTGGGACTAACCTATTAACCCAGAGCCCAGTGCCAGTTTCTGTTTTTACCTTGTTTTAGGGTTTCGAAGAAAAGGAAAATCAAACGGAGTCCAATTGACCTGAAACTTCACGGAACTCATTTTTGGAAGGAAAGAAGCCCAGAAGACTTGAAGTGCATGTAAGGGAAGCTTCGAGGAGGCCATGAGGTAGCGGGGCGCGCCCTCCACCCTCGTGGGCCCCTCGTGGCTCCCCTGACGTACTTCTTCTGGCAATATATCTCCATATACCCTAAAAACATCGGAGATCACAATAGATCGGGAGTTCCGCCGCCAGAAGCCTCCGTAGCCACTGAAAGCCAATCTAGACCCGTTCCAGCACCCTGCCGGAGGGGGAATCCTTCTCCGGTGGCCATCTTTATCATCCCAGTGCTCTCAATGATGAGGAGGGATTAGTTCTTGTTGGGTAACGTAGTAATTTCAAAAAAATTCCTACGCACACGCAAGATCATGGTGATGCATAGCAACGAGAGGAGAGTATGATCTACGTACCTCGTAGATCGACAAGGAATCGTTTGGTTGATGTAGTCGTACGTCTTCACGGCCCGACCGATCAAGCACCGAAACTACGGCACCTCCGAGTTTTAGCACACATTCATCTCGATGACGATCCCCGGACTCTGATCTAGCAAAGTGTCGGGGAAGAGTTCCATCAGCACGACGGCGTGGTGACGATCTTGATGCATTACTGCTGCAGGGCTTCTCCTAAGCACCGCTACAATATTATCGAGGACTATGGTGGCAGGGGGCGCCACACACGGCTAAGGAATAGATCACGTGGATCAACTTGTGTTCATGGGGTGCCCCTTGCCTCAGTATATAAAGGATGGAGGAGGAGGAGGAGGCCGGCCAAGGCTAGGTGCGGCCAGGATGTGGAGTCCTACTAGGACTCCAAGTCCTAGTAGGAGTCCACCAAGAGGGGAGGAAGGGAGAAGGAAGTGGAGGAGAAGGAGAGGTGGCCAGCCCCCTTTTCCCTAGTCCAATTCGGACTAGAGGGGAGGGGGGGCGCAGCAACCCCTTGGCCCTTTCTCCTCTTCCCACTAAAGCCCATCAAGGCCCATTGCTTCTCCCGTAACTACCCGGTACTCCGAAAATTACCCGAATCACTCGGAACATTTCCGATGTCCGAATATAGTCGTCCAATATATCGATATTTACGTCTCGACCATTTCGAGACTCCTCGTCATGTCCCCGATCTCATCCGGGACTCCGAACTCCTTCGGTACATCAAAACTCATAAACTCATAATATAACTGTCATCGAAACCTTAAGCGTGCGGACCCTACGGGTTCGAGAACAATGTAGACATGACCAAGACACGTCTCCGGTCAATAACCAATAGCGGGACCTGGATGCCCATATTGGCTCCTACATATTCTACGAAGATCTTTATCGGTCAGACCGCATAACAACATACGTTGTTCCCTTTGTCATCGGTATGTTACTTGCCTGAGATTCGATCGTCGGTATCCAATACCTAGTTCAATCTCGTTACCGGCAAGTCTCTTTACTCGTTTCGTAATACATCATCCCGCAACTAACTCATTAGTTGCAATGCTTGCAAGGCTTAAGTGATGTGCATTACCGAGAGGGCCCAGAGATACCTCTCCGACGATCGGAGTGACAAATCCCAATCTCGAAATACGCCAACCCAACATGTACCTTTGGAGACACCTGTAGAGCTCCTTTATAATCACCCAGTTACGTTGTGAAGTTTGGTAGCACACAAAGTGTTCCTCCGGCACACGGGAGTTACATAATCTCATAGTCATAGGAACATGTATAAATCATGAAGAAAGCAATAGCAACATAATAAACGATCGGGTGCTAAGCTAATGGAATGGGTCATGTCAATCAGATCATTCAACTAATGATGTGATCCTGTTAATCAAATAACAACTCTTTTGTCTATGGTTAGGAAACATAACCATCTTTGATTAACGAACTAGTCAAGTAGAGGCATACTAGTGACACTCTATTTGTCTATGTATTCACACATGTATTATGTTTCCGGTTAATACAATTCTAGCATGAATAATAAACATTTATCATGATATAAGGAAATAAATAATAACTTTATTATTGCCTCTAGGGCATATTTCCTTCAGTCTCCCACTTGCACTAGAGTCAATAATCTAGATTACACAGCCATGTGATTTAACAGCAATAGTTCACATCACCATGTGATTAACACCCATAGTTCACATCGATATGTGATCAACACCCAAAGGGTTTACTAGATTCAGTAATCTAGTTCACATCGCTATGTCATTAACACCCAAGGAGTACTAAGGTGTGATCATGTTTTGCTTGTGAGAGAATCTTAGTCAGCGGGTCTGTCACATTCAGATCCATAAGTATTTTGCAAATATTTATGTCAACAATGCTCTGCACGGAGCTACTCTAGCTAATTGCTCCCACTTTCAATATGTATCTAGATCGAGACTTAGAGTCATCCAGATCTGTGTCAAAACTTGCATCGACGTAACTTTTTACGACGAACCTTTTTGTCACCTCCATAATTGAGAAATATTTCCTTATTCCACTAAGGATAATTTTGACTGCTGTCCAGTGATCTACTCTTAGATCACTATTGTACTCCCTTGCTTAACACAGTGTAGGGTATACAATAGATCTGGTACACAGCATGGCATACTTTATAGAACCTATGGCTGAGGCATAGGGAATGACTTTCATTCTATTTCTATCTTCTGCCGTGGTCGGGCTTTGAGTCTTACTCAATTTCACACCTTGCAACACAGGCAAGAACTCTTTCTTTGACTGTTCCATTTTGAACAACTTCAAAATCTTGTCAAGGTATGTACTCATTGAAAAACTTATCAAGCGTCTTGATCTATCTCTATAGATCTTGATGCTCAATATGTAAGCAACTTTACCGAGGTCTTTCTTTGAAAAACTCCTTTCAAATATTCATTTATGCTTTCCAGAAAATTTTACATTATTTCCGATCAACAATTTGTTGTTCACATATACTTATCAGAAATGTTGTAGTGCTCCCACTCACTTTCTTGTAAATACAGGCTTCACCGCAAGTCTGTATAAAACTATATGCTTTGATCAACTTATCAAAGCGTATATTCCAACTCCGAGATTCTTGCACCAGTCCATAGATGGATCGCTGGAGCTTGCATATTTAGTTAACACCTTTAGGATCGACAAAACCTTGTAGTTGCATCGTATACAACTCTTCTTTAGTAAATCCATTAAGGAATGCAGTTTTGTTTATCCATTTGCCAGATTTCATAAAATGCGGCAATTGCTAACATGATTCGGACAGACTTAAGCATAGATACGAGTGAGAAAATCTCATCGTAGTCAACACCTTGAACTTTGTCGAAAACCTTTTGCGACAATTCTAGCTTTGTAGATAGTAACACTACTATCAGCGTCCGTCTTCCTCTTGAAGATCCATTTATTTTCTATGGCTTGCCGATCATCGGGCAAGTCAACCAAAGTCCATACTTTGTTCTCAAACATGGATCATATCTCAGATTTCATGGCCTCAAACCATTTCGCAGAATCTAGGCTCATCATCGCTTCCTCATAGTTCGCAAGTTCGTCTTGGTCTAGTAACATGACTTCCAGAACAGGATTACCGTACCACTCTGGTGCGGATCTCACTCTGGTTTACCTACGAGATTTGGTAGTAACTTGATCTGAAGTTACATGATCATCATCATTAGCTTCCTCACTAATTGGTGTAGTAGTCACAGGAACAGATTTCTCTGATGAACTACTTTCCAATAAGGGAGCAGGTACAGTTACCTCATCAAGTTCTACTTTCCTCCCACTCACTTATTTCGAGAGAAACTCCTTCTCTAGAAAAACTCCGAATTTGGCAACAAAAGTCTTGCATTCGGATTTGTGATAGAAGGTGTACCCAACAGTCTCCTTTGGGTATCCTATGAAGACATATTTCTTCGATTTGGGTTTGAGCTTATTAGGATGAAACTTTTTCATATAAGCACCACAACCCCAAATTTAAGAAACGAAAACTTTGGTTTCTTGCCAAACCACAGTTCAGATTGTTGTCGTCTCAACGGACTTAGATGGTGCCCTATTTAACGTGAATGCGGCTGTCTCTAATGCATAACCCCAAAACGATAGTGGTAGATCGGTAAGAGACATCATAGATCGCACTATATCTAATAAAGTACGGTTATGACGTTCGGACACACCATTATACTATGGTGTTCCCGGTGGTGTGAGTAGTGAAACTATTTCACATTGTTTTAATTGAAGACCAAACTCGTAACTCAAATGTTTTACCTCTGCGATCATATCGTAGAAACTTTTATTTTCTTATCACGATGATTTTCCACTTCACTCTAAAATTCTTTGAACTTTTCAAATGTTTCAGACTTATGTTTCATCAAGCAGATATACCCATATCTGCCCAAATCATATGTGAAGGTCAGAAAATAACGATACCCACCGCGAGCTTCAACACTCATCGGATCGCATACATCAGTATGTATTATTTCCAATAAGTCAGTTGCTCGCTCCATTGTTCCGGAGAACGGAGTCTTTAGTCATCTTGCCCATAGGGCATGGTTCGCAAGCACCAAGTGATTCATAATCAAGTGATTTCAAAATCCCATCATCATCGAGTTTCTTCATGCGCTTTACACCAATATGACCTAAACAGCAGTGCCACAAATAAGTTGCACTATCATTATTAACTTTGCATCTTTTGGTCTTAATATTATGATTATGTGTATCACTACGATCGAGATCCAACGAACTATTTTCATTGGGTGTGTAACCATATAAGGTTTTATTCATGTAAACAGAACAACAATTTATTCTCTTACTTAAATGAATAACCGTATTACAATAAACATGATCAAATCATATTCATGCTCAACGCAAACACCAAATAACACTTATTCAGGTTCAACACCGATCCCGAAAGTATAGGGAATGTGCGATGATGATCATATCAATCTTGGAACCACTTCCAACACACATCGTCACTTCACCTTTAACTAGTCTCTGTTTATTCTGCAACTCCCGTTTCGAGTTGCTAATCTTAGCAACTGAACTAGTATCAAATACTGAGGGGTTGCTATAAACACTAGTAAAGTACACATCAATAACATGTATATCAAATATACTTATGTTCACTTTGCCATCCTTCTTATCCGCCAAATACTTGGGGCAGTTCCGCTTCCAGTGACCAGTCCCTTTGCAGTAGAAGCACTTAGTCTTAGGCTTAGGACCAGACTTGGGCTTCTTCACTTGAGCAGCAACTTGCTTGCCGTTCTTCTTGAAGTTCCCCTTCTTCCCTTTGCCCTTTTCTTGAAACTAGTGATCTTGTCAACCATCAACACTTGATGCTCTTTCTTGATTTCTACCTTCATCGATTTCATCATCATGAAAAGCTCGGGATTCGTTTCCGTTATCCCTTGCATATCATAGTTCATCACGAAGTTCTACTAACTTGGTGATGGTGACTAGAGAACTCTGTCAATCACTATCTTATCTGGAAGATTAACTCCCACTTGATTCAAGCGATTGTAGTACCCAGACAATCTGAGCACATGCTCACTAGTTGAGCGATTCTCCTCCATCTTTTAGCTATAGAACTTGTTGGAGACTTCATATCTCTCAACTCGGGTATTTGCTTGAAACTTCAACTCCTGGAACATCTCATATGGTCCATGACGTTCAAAACGTCTTTGAAGTCCCGATTCTAAGCTGTTAAGCATGGTGCACTAAACTATCAAGTAGTCATCATATTGAGCTAGCCAAACGTTCATAACGTCTGCATCTGCTCCTGCAATAGGACATAATTCTTCTGTGCAGCAATGAGGATAAACCTCAGATCACGGATCCAATCCGCATCATTGCTACTAACATCTTTCAACACAATTTTTCTCTAGGAACATATCAAAATAAACATATGAAAGCAATAACGTGAGCTATTGATCTACAACATAATTTGCAAAATACTACCAGGACTAAGTTCATGATAAATTTAAGTTCAATTAATCATATTACTTAAGAACTCCCACTTAGATAGACATCCCTCTAATCCTCTAAGTGATCACGTGATCCAAATCAACTAAACCATAACCGACCATCACGTGAAATGGAGTAGTTTTCAATGGTGAACATCGTTATGTTGATCATATCTACTATATGATTCACGCTCGACCTTTCGGTCTCCGTGTTCCGAGGCCATATCTGCATATGCTAGGCTCATCAAGTTTAACCCGAGTATTCTGCGTGTGCAAAACTGGATTGCACCCGTTGTAGATGGACGTAGAGCTTATCACACCCGATCATCACGTGCTGTCTGGGCACGACGAACTTTGGCAACGGTGCATACTCAGGGAGAACACTTCTTGATAATTTAGTGAGAGATCATCTTATAATGCTACCGTCAATCAAAGCAAGATAAGATGTATAAAAGATAAACATCATATGCAATCAAAATATGTGACATCATATGGCCATCATCATCTTGCGCCTTTGATTTCCATCTCCAAAGTACTGTTATGATCTCTATCGTCACCGGCATAACACCATGATCTCCATCATCTTGATCTATATCAATGTGTCGTCACGTGGTCGTCTCGCCAACAATTGTTGTTGCAACTATTGCTATCGCATAGCAATAAAGTAAAGCAGTTATTGGGCGCTTGCATCTTATGCAATAAAGAGACAACCATAAGGATTTTGCCAGTTGCCGATAACTTCAACAAAACATGATCATCTCATACAACAACTTATATCTCATCACGTCTTGACCATATCACATCACAACATGCCCTGCAAAAACAAGTTAGACGTCCTCTACTTTGTTGTTGCAAGTTTTACGTGGCTGCTACGGGCTTAAGCAAGAACCAATCTTACCTACGCATCAAAACCACAATGATAGTTTGTCAAATTGGTGCTATTTTAACCTTCGCAAGGACCGGGCGTAGCCACACTCGGTTCAACTAAAGTTGGAGAAACTGTCACCCGCTAGCCACCTTTGTGCAAAGCACGTCGGGAGAACCGGTCTCGCGTAAGCGTACGCGTAATGTCGGTCTGGGCCACTTCATCCAACAATACCGCCGAACCAAAGTATGACATGCTGGTAAGCAGTATGACTTATATCGCCCACAACTCACTTGTGTTCTACTCGTGCATATAACATCAACACATAAAAAAACTAGGCTCGGATGCCACTGTTGGGTAACGTAGTAATTTCAAAAAATTTCCTACGCACACGCAAGATCATGGTGATGCATAGCAACGAGAGGAGAGTATGATCTACGTACCTCGTAGATCGACAACGGAAGCATTTGGTTGATGTAGTCGTACGTCTTCATGGCCCGACCGATCAAGCACCGAAACTACGGCACCTCCGAGTTTTAGCACACGTTCAGCTCGATGACGATCCCCGGACTCCGATCCAGCAAAGTGTCGGGCCGTCAGCACGACGGTGTTGTGACGATCTTGATGCACTACTGCTGCAGGGCTTCGCCTAAGCACCGCTACAATATTATCGAGGACTATGGTGGCAGGGGGCGCCGCACACGGCTAAGGAATAGATCACGTGGATCAACTTGTGTTCATGGGTGCCCCTTGCCTCAGTATATAAAGGATGGAGGAGGAGGAGGCCGGCCAAGGCTAGGTGCGGCCAGGATGTGGAGTCCTACTAGGACTCCAAGTCCTAGTAGGAGTCCACCAAGAGGGGAGGAAGGGAGAAGGAAGTGGAGGAGAAGGAGAGGTGGCCGGCCCCCTTTTCCCTAGTCCAATTCGGACTAGAGGGGAGGGGGGCGCAGCAGCCCCTTGGCCCTTTCTCCTCTTCCCACTAAAGCCCATCAAGGCCCATTGCTTCTCCCGTAACTACCCGGTTCTCCGAAAATTACCCAAATCACTCGGAACCTTTCCGATGTCCGAATATAGTCCTCCAATATATCAATCTTTACGTCTCGACCATTTCGAGACTCCTCGTCATGTCCCCGATCTCATCTGGCACTCCGAACTCCTTCGGTACATCAAAACTCATAAACTCATAATATAACTGTCATCAAAACCTTAAGCGTGCGGACCCTATGGGTTCGAGAACAATGTAGACATGACCGAGACACGTCTCTGGTCAATAACCAATAGCGGGACCTGGATGCCCATATTGGCTCCTACATATTCTATGAAGATCTTTATCGGTCAGACCGCATAACAACATACGTTGTTCCCTTTGTCATCGGTATGTTACTTGCCTGAGATTCGAACGTCGGTATCCAATACCTAGTTCAATCTCGTTACCGGCAAGTCTCTTTACTCGTTCCGTAATACATCACCCCGCAACTAACTCATTAGTTGCAATTCTTGCAAGGCTTAAGTGATGTGCATTACCGAGAGGGCCCAAAGATACCTCTCCGACGATCGGAGTGACAAATCCCAATCTCGAAATACGCCAACCCAACATGTACCTTTGGAGACACCTGTAGAGCTCCTTTATAATCACCCAGTTACGTTGTGACTTTTGGTAGCACACAAAGTGTTCCTCCGGCACACGGGAGTTACATAATCTCATAGTCATAGGAACATGTATAAGTCATGAAGAAAGCAATAGCAACATACTAAACGATCGGGTGCTAAGCTAATGGAATGGGTCATGTCAATCAGATCATTCAACTAATGATGTGATCCCGTTAATCAAATAACAACTCTTTTGTCTATGGTTAGGAAACATAACCATCTTTGATTAAAGAACTAGTCAAGTAGAGGCATACTAGTGACACTCTGTTTGTCTATGTATTCACACATGTATTATGTTTCCGGTTAATACAATTCTAGCATGAATAATAAACATTTATCATGATATAAGGAAATAAATAATAACTTTATTATTGCCTCTAGGGCATATTTCCTTCAGTTCTCCCTCGGGGCTGAGGGTATGTACCAGTAGCTATGTGTTTGATCTCTCTCTCTCGTGTTCTTGAGATGGTACGATCTTGATGTATCGCGAGCTTTACTATTATATTTGGATCCTATGATGTTTCTTCCCCCTCTACTCTCTTGTAATGAATTGAGTTTCCCCTTTGAAGTTATCTTATCGGATTGAGTCTTTAAAGATTTGAGAACACTTGATGTATGGCTTGCTGTGCGTATCTGTGGTGACAATGGGATACCACGTGATTCACTTGATGTATGTTTTGGTGATCAACTTGCGGGTTCCGCACATGAACCTATGCATAGGGGTTGGCACGTTTTCGTCATGATTCTCCGGTAGAAACTTTGGGGCACTCTTTGAGGTCCTTTGTGCTGGTTGAATAGATGAATCTGAGATTGTGTGATGCATATCGTATAATCATACCCACGGACACTTGAGGTGACATTGGAGTATCTAGGTGACATTTGGGTTTTGGTTGATTTGTGTCTTAAGGTGTTATTCTAGTACGAACTCTAGGGCTGTTTGTGACACTTATAGGAATAGCCCAACGGATTGATTGGAAAGAATAACTTTGACGTGGTTTCGTACCCTACCATAATCTCTTCGTTTGTTCTCCGCTATTAGTGACTTTGGAGTGACTCTTTGTTGCATGTTGAGGGATGGTTTTGTGATCCAATTATGTTATTATTATTGAGAGAACTTGCACTAGTGAAAGTATGAACCCTAGGCCTTGTTTCCTATCATTGCAATACCGCTTACGCTCACTTTTACCACTTGTTACCTTGCTATTTTTATAATTTCAGATTACAAATACCTTTATCTACGATCCATATACCACTTGTATCACCATCTCTTCGCCGAACTAGTGCACCTATACAATTTACCATTGTATTGGGTGTGTTGGGGACACAAGAGACTCTTTGTTATTTGGTTGCAGGGTTACTTGAGAGAGACCATCTTCATCCTACGCCTCCTACGGATTGATAAACCTTAGGTCATCCACTTGAGGGAAATTTGCTACTGTCCTACAAACCTCTGCACTTGGAGGCCAAACAACGTCTACAAGAAGAAGGTTGTGTAGTAGACATCAAGCTCTTTTCTGGCGCCGTTGCTGGGGAGGTTAGCGCTTGAAGGTATATCTTTAGATCTTGCAATCGAGTCTTTTAGTTTCTTGTTTTATCACTAGTTTAGTTTATAAAAGAAAACTACAAAAATGGAATTAAGGTTACCTCATATGCTTCATCTTTTAATATCTATCATGAAAATAAGGATTTCGATAATTGTGCTCAAGTGCTAGAAGAAGAATGCATTAGAATGTTTGGCAATAAATATTTAAATGATGAGCATGATTGCAATGTTTTTAGTATGAATTCCTTGAATATCCATGATGCTAATGATATGCAAAGCCACAAGCTTGGGGAAGCTATGTTTGATGAAGATGATATTTTTTGTCCCCCAAGTTTTGATGTGCAAATTTATTATGATGAAAGCATGCCTCCTATTTATGATGATTATATTGATGAAAGTGGATTTGGAGAGGTCATGACTTTATTTTGTGATGAATCCACTATTTCGGATGAGGTTCCAATTAATTATGAGAACAAAGTTGCTATCTATGATGATTATTGTGATGACTTGTATGCTATAAAGTATAATGATATCCATGAAACTTGTCATCATGATTTTAGTTTTCAATTGGATTATGCCTCACATGATAGTTATTTTGTTGAGTTTGCTCCCATTATTATTCATGAGAAGAATCTTACTTATGTGGAGAGTAGTAAATTTTCTATGCTTGTAGATCATGAAAAGAATGCTTTAGGTGCTGGTTATATTGTTGAATTCATTCATTATGCTACTGAAAGTTATTATGAGGAAGGAACTTATGCTTGTAGGAATTGCAATAATATCAAGTTTCCTCTCTATGTGCTAATTTTTTTGAAGTTATGCTTGTTTTACCTTCCTATGCAAGTTGATTCTTGTTCCCATAAGTTGTTTGCTCACAAAATCCCTATGCATAGGAAGTGGGTTAGACTTAAATATGCTAGTCATATTCTTCATGATGCTCTCTTTATGTTTCAATTCTTATCCTTTATGTGAGCATCGTTGAAATCATCATGCCTGGCTAGGGGCCTTAAACGATAGCGCTTGTTGGGAGGCAACCCAACTTTATTTTTGTTCCTTGCTTTTTGCTCCTATTTAGTAATAAATAATCCATCTAGCCTCTGTTTAGATGTGGTTTTTGAAGGAAATATGCCCTAGAGGCAATAATAAAGTTATTATTTATTTCCTTATATCATGATAAATGTTTATTATTCATGATAGAATTGTATTAACCGGAAACATAATACATGTGTGAATACATAGACCAACAGTATGTCACTAGTATGCCTCTACTTGACTAGCTCGTTGAATCAAATATGGTTAAGTTTCCTAGCCATAGACATGAGTTGTCATTTGATTAACGGGGTCACATCACTAGAGAATGATGTGATTGACTTGACCCATTCTGTTAGCATAGCACTTGATCGTTTAGTTTGTTGCTATTACTTCCTTCATGACTTATACATGTTCCTATGACTATGAGATTATGCAACTCCCGTTTACCGGAGGAACACTTTGTGTGCTACCAAACGTCACAACGAAAGTGGGTGATTATAATGGTGCTCTACAGGTGTCTCTGATGGTACTTGTTGGGTTGGCGTATTTCGATATTAGGATTTGTCACTCCGATTGTCGGAGAGGTATCTCTGGGCCCACTCGGGAATGCACATCACTATAAGCCTTGCAAGCATTGCAACTAATGAGTTAGTTGCGGGATGATGTCTTACGGAACGAGTAAAGAGACTTGCCGGTAATGAGATTGAACTAGGTATTGAGATACCGACGATCGAATCTCAGGGAAGTAATATACCGATGACAAAGGGAACAACGTATGTTGTTATACAGTTTGACCGATAAAGATCTTCGTAGAATATGTAGGAGCCAATATGAGCATCCAGGTTCCGCTATTGGTTATTGACCGGAGACGTGTCTCAGTCATGTCTACATAGCTCTCGAACCCGTAGGGTCCGCACGCTTAAAGTTCGATGACGGTTATATTATGAGTTTATGTGTTCTGATGTACCGAAGGAGTTCCGAGTCCCGGATGAGATCAGGGACATGGCGAGGAGTCTTGAAATTGTCAAGACGTAAAGATCGATATATTGGACGACTATATTCGGAAATCGGAAAGGTTCCGAGTGATTCGGGTATTTTCGGGTGTACCGGGGAGTTACGGGAATTCGTATTGGGCTTTAATGGGCCATACGGGAAAGTAGAGAAAGGCCTCAAAGGGTGTCCGCACCCCTCCCCATGGGCTGGTCCGAATTGGACTAGGGAGGGGGGGCACCCCCTTCCTTCCTTCTCCTTTTCCCTTCCCTTTCCTTCCCTCCTTCTCCTACTACTTGGAAGAGCTCCTATTTCTACTAGGAAAGGCGAAATCCTACTCCCGGTGGGAGTAGGACTCCTCTAGGGCAAGCCATAGGGAGGGCCGGCCCTCCCCCTCCTCCACTCCTTTATATACCAGGGCAGGGGCACACCAAAGACACAACAATTATTCTGTTTGATATTTTAGCTGTGTGCGGTGCCACCCTCCACCATAGTCCACCTCAATAATACTGTAGCGGTGCTTAGGCGAAGCCCTGCGTCGGTAGAACATCAACATTGTCACCACGCCGTCGTGCTGACGAAACTCTCCCTCAACACTCGGCTGGATCTGAGTTCGAGGGACGTCCTCGGGCTAAACGTGTGCTGAACTCGGAGGTGTCGTACGTTCGGTACCTGATCGGTCGGATCGTGAAGACGTACGACTACATCAACCGCGTTGTGCTAACGCTTCCTCTTTTGGTCTACGAGGGTACGTGGACAACACTCTCCCCTCTCGTTGTTATGCATCAACATGATCCTGTGTGTGCGTCGGAATTTTTTTGAAATTACTACGTTCCCCAATAGTGGTATCAGAGCCAAGTTTTATGCGTTGATGTAATATGCACGAGTAGAACACAAGTGAGTTGTGGGCGAGATAAGTCATACTGCTTACCAGCATGTCACACTTTGGTTCAGCAGTATTGTTTGATGAAGCGGCCCGGACCGACATTACGCGTACGCTTACGCGAGACTGGTTTTACCGCCATGCTATGCACACATGTGACTAGCGGGTGTCAGTTTCTCCAACTTTAGTTGAACCGAGTGTGGCTACGCCCGGTCCTTTCGAAGGTTAAAACAGCACCAACTTGACAAACTATCATTGTAGTTTTGATGCGTAGGTAAGAACGGTTCTTGCTAAGCCCGTAGCAGCCACGTAAAACATGCAACAACAAAGTAGAGGACGTCTACCTTGTTTTTGCAGGGCATGTTGCTATGTGATATGGTCAAGACGTGATGAGATATAATTTGTTGTATAAGATGATCATGTTTTGTTGAAGTTATCGACAACTGGCAGAAGCCTTATGGTTGTCTCTTTATTGCATAAGATGCAAGCGCCAAATAATTGCTTTACTCTATCGCTATGCGATAGCAATAGTTGCAAGAGCAATAGTTGGCGAGACGACCATGTGACGACACATTGATATAGATCAAGATGATGGAGATCATGGTGTCATGCCGGTGATGATGGAAATCATGACGATGCTTTGGAGATGGAGATCAAAGGCACAAGATGATGATGGCCATATCATGTCACACATTTTGATTGCATGTGATGTTTATCTTTTATGCATCTTATCTTGATTTGATTGACGGTAGCATTATAAGATCTCTCACTAAATTTCAAGATAAAAGTGTTCTCCCTGAGTATGCACCATTGCCAAAGTTTGTCGTGCCCAGACACCACGTGATGATCGGGTGTGATAAGCTCTACGTCCATCTAGAACGGGTGCACGCCAGTTTTGCACACGCAGAATACTCAGGTTAAACTTGACGAGCCTAGGATATGCAGATATGGCCTCGGAACACTGAGACCAAAAGGTCGAGCGTGAATCATATAGTAGATATGATCAACATAGTGATGTTCACCATTGAAAGCTACTCCATTTCACGTGATGATCGGTTATGGTTTAGTTGATTTGGATCACGTGATCACTTAGATGATTAGAGGGATGTCTATCTAAGTGGGAGCTCTTAAGTAATTTGATTAATTGAACTTTAATTTATCATGAACTTAGTCCTGGTAGTATTAGCATATCTATGTTGTAGATCAATAGCTCGCGTTTAGCTCCCCTGTTTTATTTTTGATATGTTCCTAGAGAAAACTAAGTTGAAAGATGTTAGTAGCAATGATGTGGATTGGATCCGTGATATGAGGATTATCCTCATTGCTGCACAGAATAATTATGTCCTTGATGCACTGCTAGGTGACGGGCCTATTGCAGGAGCAGATGCAGACGTTATGAACATTTGGCTAGCTCAATATGATGACTACTTGATAGTTTAGTGCACCATGCTTAACAACATAGAATCGGGACTTCAAAGACGTTTTGAACGTCATGGATCATATGTTATGTTCCAGGAGTTGAAGTTAATATTTCAAGCAAATACCCGAGTTGAGAGATATGAAGTCTCCAACAAGTTCTATAGCTAAAAGATGGAGGAGAATCGCTCAACTAGTGAGCATGTGCTCAGATTGTCTGGGTACTACAATCGCTTGAATCAAGTGGGAGTTAATCTTCCAGATAAGATAGTGATTGACAGAGTTCTCTAGTCACCATCACCAAGTTAGTAGAACTTCGTGATGAACTATGATATGCAAGGGATGACGAAAACGATTCCCGAGCTTTTCATGATGATGAAATCAATGAAGGTAGAAATCAAGAAAGAGCATCAAGTGTTGATGATTAAAAAGACCACTAGTTTCAAGAAAAGGGCAAAGGGGAGAAGGGGAACTTCAAGAAAAACGGCAAACAAGTTGGAGCTCAAGTGAAGAAGCCCAAGTCTGGATCTATGCCTGAGACTAAGTGCTTCTACTGCAAAGGGACTAGTCACTAGAAGCGTAACTGCCCCAAGTATTTGGCGGATAATAAGGATGGCAAAGTGAACAAAGGTATATTTGATATACATGTTATTGATGAGTACTTTACTAGTGTTTATAGTAACCCCTCAGTATTTGATACTGGTTCAGTTGCTAAGAGTAGTAACTCGAAACGGGAGTTGCAGAATGAACAGAGACTAGTTAAGGGTGAAGTGATGATGTGTGTTGGAAGTGGTTCCAAGATTGATATGATCATCATCGTACAATCCCTACACTTTCGGGATTAGTGTTGAACCCAAATAAGTGTTATTTGGTGTTTACGTTGAGCATGAATATGATTTGATCATGTTTATTGCAATACGGTTATTCATTTAAGTTAGAGAATAATTGTTATTCTGTTTACATGAATAAAACCTTATATGGTTACACACCCAATGAAAATGGTTCGTTGGATCTCGATCGTAGTGATACACATATTCATAATATTGAAACCAAAAGATGCAAAGTTAATAATGATAGTGCAACTTATTTGTGGCACTGCCATTTAGGTCATATTGGTCTAAAGCGCATGAAGAAACTCCACGCTGATGGGCTTTTGGAATCACTTGATTATGAATCAGTTGATGCTTGCGAACCATGCCTCATGGGCAAGATGACTAAGACTCCATTCTCCGGAACAATGGAGCGAGCAACAGATTTGTTGGAAATCATACATACTGATGTATGTGGTCCAATGAATATTGAGGCTCGCAGCAGGTATCATTATTTTCTGATCTTCACAGATGATTTGAGCAGATATGAGTATATCTACTTGATGAAACACAAGTCTGAAACATTTGAAAAGTTCAAAGAAATTCAGAATGAAGTGGAGAATCATCGTAACAAAAATAAAAATTTCTACGATATGATCGCAGAAGTAAAAAATTTGAGTTACGAGTTTGGTCTTCAGTTAAAACAATGTGAAATAGTTTCACTACTCACACCACCTGGAAGACCACAGTGTAATGGTGTGTCCGAATGTCGTAACCGTACTTTATTAGATATGGTGCGATCTATTATGTCTCTTACCGATTTACCACTATAGTTTTGGGGTTATGCATTAGAGACAGCTACATTCACATTAAATAGGGCACCATCTAAATCCGTTGAGACGACACCGTATGAACTATGGTTTGGCAAGAAACCTAAGTTGTCTTTCTTAAAGTTTGAGGTTGCAATGCTTATGTGAAAAAGTTTCAACCTGATAAGCTCAAACCCAAATCGGAGAAGTGCATCTTCATAGGATACCCAAAAGAAAATGTTGGGTACACCTTCTATCATAGATCCGAAGGCAAGATATTCATTGCTGAGAATGGATCCTTTCTAGAGAAGGAGTTTCTCTCGAAAGAAGTGAGTGGGAGGAAAGTAGAACTTGATGAGGTAACTATACCTGCTCCCTTATTGGAAAGTAGTTCATCACAGAAATCTGTTCCTGTGACTACCACACCAATTAGTGAGGAAGCTAATGATGATGATCATGTAACTTCAGATCAAGTTACTACCGAACCTCGTAGGTAAACCAGAGTGAGATCCGCACCAGAGTGGTACGGTAATCCTGTTCTAGAGGTCATGTTACTTGACCATGACGAGCCTACGAACTATGAGGGAGCGATGATGAGCCCAGATTCCGTGAAATGGCTTGAGGCCATGAAATCGGAGATGAGATCCATGTATGAGAACAAAGTATGGACTTTGATTGACTTGCCCATTGATCGGCGAGCCATTGAGATTAAATGGATCTTCAAGAGGAAGACGGACGCTGATAGTAGTGTTACTATCTACAAAGCTAGAATTGTCACAAAAAGGTTTTTGACAACTTCAAGGTGTTGACTACGATGGGAGTTTCTCACTCGTATATATGCTTAAGTCTGTCCGAATCATGTTAGCAATTGCCGCATTTTATGAAATCTGGCAAATGGATAAACAAAACTGCATTCCTTAATGGATTTATTAAAGAAGAGTTGTATATGATGCAACTAGAAGGTTTTGTCAATCCTAAAGGTACTAACAAAATATGCAAGCTCCAGCGATCCATCTATGGACTGGTGCAAGCATCTCGGAGTTGGAATATACGCTTTGATAAGTTAATCAAAGCATATAGTTTTATACAAACTTGCGGTGAAGCCTATATTTACAAGAAAGTGAGTGGGAGCACTACAGCATTTCTGATAAGTATATGTGAATGACATATTGTTAATCGAAGATAATATAGAATTATTCTTCAAGGCATAAAGGAATGTTTGAAAGGAGTTTTTCAAAGAAAGACCTCAGTGAAGCTGCTTACATATTGAGCATCACGATCTATAGAGATAGATCAAGATGCTTGATAAGTTTTTCAATGAGTACATACCTTGACAAAATTTTGAAGTAGTTCAAAATGGAACAGTCAAAGAAGGAGTTCTTCCGTGTGTTACAAGGTGTGAAGTTGAGTAAGACTCAAAACCAGACCACGGCAGAAGATAGAGAGAGAATGAAAGTCACTCCCTATGCCTCACTATAGGTTCTATAAAGTATGCCATGCTGTGTACCAGACCTATTGTATACCCTGCCCTGAGTTTGGCAAGGGAGTACAATAGTGATCTAGGAGTAGATCACTGGACATTGGTCAAAATTATCCTTAGTGGAATAAGGATATGTTTCTCGATTACGGAGGTGACAAAAGGTTCGTCGTAAAGGGTTACATCGATGCAAGTTTTGACACTGATCCAGATGACTCAAAGTCTCAATCTGGATACATATTGAAAGTTGGAGCAATTAGCTAGAGTATCTCCGTGCAGAGCATTGTTGACATAGAAATTTGCAAAATACATACGGATCTGAATGTAGCAGACCCGTTGACTAAACTTCCCTCACAATCAAAGCATGATCAAACCTTAGTACTCTTTGGGTATTAATCACATAGCGATGTGAACTAGATTATTGACTCTAGTAAACCCTTTGGGTGTTGGTCACATGACGATGTGAACTATGGGTGTTAATCACATGGTAATGTGAACTATTGATGTTAAATCACATGGCGATGTGAACTAGATTATTGACTCTAGTGCAAGTGGGAGACTGAAGGAAATATGCCCTAGAGGCAATAATAAAGTTATTATTTATTTCCTTATATCATGATAAATGTTTATTATTCATCCTAGATTTGTATTAACCGGAAACATAATACATGTGTGAATACATAGACAAACAGTATGTCACTAGTATGCCTCTACTTGACTAGCTCATTGAATCAAAGATGGTTAAGTTTCCTAGCCATAGACATGAGTTGTCACTTGATTAATGGGGTCACATCATTTGAGAATGATGTGATTTACTTGACCCATTCCGTTAGCATAGAACTTGATCGTTTAGTTTGTTGCTATTACTTTCTTCATGACTTAGACATGTTCCTATGACTATGAGATTATGAAACTCCCGTTTACCGGAGGAACACTTTGTGTGCTACCAAACGTCACAACGTAACTGGGTGATTATAAAGGTGCTCTACAGGTGTCTCCAATGGTACTTGTTGGGTTGGCGTATTTCGAGATTAGGATTTGTCACTTCGATTGTCAGAGAGGTATCTCTGGGCCCACTTGGTAATACACATCACTATAAGACTTGCAAGCATTGCAACTAATGAGTTAGTTGCGGGGTTATGTGTTACGAAACGAGTAAAGAGACTTGTCGGGCAAGCATTGCAACTAATTGAGATACCGACGATCGAATCTTGGGCAAGTAATATACCTATGACAACGGGAACAACGTATGTTGTTATGCGGTTTGACCGATAAAGATCTTCGTAGAATATGTAGGAGCCAATATGATCATCCAGGTTCCGCTATTGGTTCTTGACCAGATACGTGTCTCAGTCATGTCTACATAGTTCTCGAACCCGTAGGGTCCGCACGCTTAAAGTTCGATGACGGTTATATTATGAGTGTATGTGTTTTGATGTACCGAAGGAGTTCGGAGTCCCGGATGAGATCGGGGACATGACGAGGAGTCTCGAAATGGTCGAGACGTAAAGATCGATATATTGCACGACTATATTCGGACATCGGAAAGGTTCCGAGTGATTCGGGTATTTTCGGGAGTACCAGGGAGTTACGGGAATTCGTATTGGGCTTTAATGGGCCATACGGGAAAGGAGAGAAAGGCCTTCTTTCTCCTTTTCCCTTCCCATGGGCTGGTCCGAATTGGACTAGGGACGGGGGGCGCCCCCTTCCTTCCTTCTCCTTTTCCCTTCCCTTTCCTTCCCTCCTACTCCTACTACTTGGAAGGGCTCCTAGTTCTACTAGGAAAGGGGGAATCCTACTCCCGGTGGGAGTAGGACTCTCCTAGGGCGCGCCATAGAGAGGGCCGGCCCTCCCCCTCCTCCACTCCTTTATATATGGGGGCAGGGGACACCCCAAAGACACAACAATTGATCTGTTTGATCTTTTAGCCGTGTGCGGTGCCCCCCTCCACCATAGTCCACCTTGATAATACTGTAGCGGTGCTTAGTCGAAGCCCTGCATCGGTAGAACATCAACATCGTCACCACGCCGTCGTGCTGACGAAACTCTCCCTCAACACTTGGCTGGATCGGAGTTCGAGGGATGTCATCGGGCTGAACGTGTGCTGAACTCGGAGGTGCCGTACATTCGGTACTTGATCGGTCAGGTCGTGAAGACGTATGACTACATCAATCGCGTTGTGCTAACGCTTCCGCTTTCGGTCTACGAGGGTACGTTGACAACACTCTCCCCTCTCGTTGCTATGCATCACCAAGATCCTATGTGTGTGTAGGAATTTTTTTGAAATTACTATGTTCCTCAACAGTTTTATGCTTTTAATTAGTGTTTGTGCCAAGTAGAACCTTTGGGAAGACTTGGGGAGAGTCTTGTTGATCATGCTGTAAAAAACAGAAACTTTAGCGCTCACGAGAATTGCTGCCATGTTTATTTGGAGAGTGCTATTTAGTTAAAAAAAATTGCAGATGATTAATAGATAAATTCCTCAGGTCCAGAAATTTATTTGAGAATTTTATGAGTTCCAGAAATATACGTTTGATCCAGATTACTACAGACTGTTCTGTTTTTGACAGATTCTGTTTTTCATGTGTTGTTTACTTATTTTGATGAATCTATGGCTAGTAAAATAGTTTATAAACCATAAAGAAGTTGGAATACAGTAGGTTTAACACCAATATAAATAAATAATGAGTTCATTACAGTACCTTGAAGTGGTGATTTATTTTCTTATACTAACGGAGCTTACGAGTTTTCTGTTAAGTTTTGTGTTGCGAAGTTTTCAAGTTTTGGGTAAAGATTCGATGGACTATGGAATAAGGAGTGGTAAGAGCCTAAGATTGGGGATGCCCATGGCACCCCAAGGTAATATTCAAGGACAACCAAGAGCCTAAGCTTGGGGATGCCCCGGAAGGCATCCCCTCTTTCGTCTTCGTTCATCGGTAACTTTACTTGGAGCTATATTTTTATTCGCCACATGATATGTGTTTTGCTTGGAGCGTCAATTTATTTTGTTAGTATTTGCTTTCTGTTATTTATAACAATGTTTTGCATCTTTTATTTCAATAAAATTGGCATTGATAGCCTTTACTATGCCTATTTTAGAAGTCCACATGTTGCTGTTTGAAAACAGAAAGTTTACCGCTGTTGCAATAATTCCCTAGAAAATTCAGAATTTGATAAAATGTTGAAACCTTTTGCATATTAAGATCTGATAAATTTACTAGAGTGGGAATTTTGTTTCATAATTTTTGGAGCTAGGGAAGTATGGATGTTGCTGCATTCTTTACAGACCGTCCTGTTTAGGCAGATTGCTGTTATGTTTGCATGTGATTGCTTCTTTAATGATTCTATTTGAGGATAGGACTATTAAATATGGAGAGGCATTTAGTATGCAATGTTGAATACTAATTTTAGTGATTTTCTACAGTATAGTATGATAAGGTTTTTGGCAATGGTTTATACTAACTTATCTCACGAGTCCTTGTTGAGTTTTGCGTGGATGAAGCTTTTGTAGATTTAGGGAGACCGTGATATGAGAGGAATTAATGAGACACAAAAGCTCAAGCTTGAGGATGCCCAAGGTATCCCAAGATAATATTTCAAGAACTCTCAAGCATCTAAGTTTGGGGATGCCCCGGTTGGCATCCCACCATTCTTCTTCAACAACTATCGGTTAGTCTCGGTTGATCCTAAATTTTTGCTTCTTCACATGATGTTTGCCATTCTTAGAATGTCATTTTATTTTGCTTTGCTTGCTGTTTGAATAAATTATCAAGATCTGAAACTATTAAATGAGAGGGAGTCTTCACATAGTTGCATAATTATTCGACTACTCATTGATCTTCACTTATATCTTTCGGAGTAGTTTGTCATTTGCTCTAGTGCTTCACTTATATCTTTCAGAGCATGGTGGTAGTTTTATTTTGAAGAAATGGATGAACTCTCATGCTTCACTTAGATTATTTTGAGAGTCTTAAATGGCATGGTAATTTGCTTAAAATCCTAATATGCCAGGTATTCAAGAATAATAAAATTCTCTTATGAGTGTGTTGAATACTATGAGAAGTTTGATACTTGATAATTGTTTTGAGATATGGAGATGGTAATATTAGAGTCATGCTAGTTGAGTAGTTGTGAATTTGAGAGATACTTGTGTTAAAGTTTGTGATTCCCGTAGCATGCACGTATGGTGAATCGTTATGTGATGAAGTCGGAGCATGATTTATATATTGATTGTCTTCCTTATGAGTGGCGGTTGGGGACGAGCGATGGTCTTTTCCTACCAATCTATCCCCCTAGGAGCATGCGCGCAGTACTTTCTTTCAATAACTAATAGATTTTTGCAATAAGTATGTGAGTTCTTTATGACTAATGTTGAGTCCATGGATTACACGCACTCTCACCCTTCCACCATTGCTAGCCTCTCTAATACCGCGCACCTTTCGCCGGTATCATACACCTACCATATCCTTCCTTAAAACAGCCACCATGCCTACCTATTATGGCATTTCCATAGCCATTCCGAGATATATTGCCATGCAACTTTCCACCGTTCCGTTTATTATGACACGCTCCATCATTGTCATATTGCTTTGCATGATCATGTAGTTGACATCGTATTTGTGGCAAAGTCACCGTTCATAATTCTTTCATACATGTCACTCATGAGTCATTGCACATCCTGGTACACCGCTGGAGGCATTCATATAGAGTCATATCTTGTTCTAAGTATCGAGTTGTAATTCTTGGGTTGTAAGTAAATAAAAGTGTGATGATCATCATTATTAGAGCATTGTCCCAGTGAGGAAAGGATGATGGAGACCATGATTCCCCCACAAGTCGGGATGAGGCTCTGGACGAACAAAATAAATAAAAGAGGCCAAAGAAGCCCAAATAAAAAAAGAGGCCATAAAAAAGAAAAAAGGCCCAAATAAAAAAATGAGAGAAAAAGAGAGAAGGGACAATGCTACTATCCTTTTACCACACTTATGCTTCAAAGTAGCACCATGATCTTCATGATAGAGAGCCTCCTATGTTGTCACTTTCATTTACTAGTGGGGATCTTTCATTATAGAACTTGGCTTGTATATTCCAATGATGGGCTTCCTTAAAATGCCCGAGGTCTTCGTGAGCAAGCGAGTTGGATGCACACCCACTAGTTTCTTTTGTTTAGCTTTCATACACTTATAGCTCTAGTGCATCCGTTGCATGGCAATCCCTACTCACTCACATTGATATCTATTGATGGGAATCTCCATAGCCCATTGATACGCCTAGTTGATGTGAGACTATCTTCTCCTTTTTGTCTTCTCCACAACCACAATTCTATTCCACTATAATGCTATATCCATGAATCACGCTCATGTATTGCGTGAAGATTGAAAAAGTTTGAGAACATCAAAAGTATGAAACAATTGCTTGGCTTGTCATCGGGGTTGTGCATGATTTAAATATTTTGTGTGGTGAAGATAGAGCATAGCCAGACTATATGATTTTGTAGGGATAGCTTTCTTTGGCAATGTTATTTTGAGAAGACATGATTGCTTAGTTAGTATGCTTGAAGTATTATTATTTTTATGTCAATATTAAACTTTTGTCTTGAATCTTATGGATCTGAATATTCATAACACAATTAAGAAGAATTACATTGAAATTATGCCAAGTAGCACTCCGCATCAAAACATTTGTTTTTATCATTTACCTACTCGAGGACGAGCAGGAATTAAGCTTGGGGATGCTGATACGTCTCCAACGTATCTATAATTTTTTATTGCTCCATGCTATATTATCTACTGTTTTGGATGTTTATGGGCTTTATTATACACTTCTATATCATATTTGGGACTAACCTATTAACCTAGAGCCCAGTGCCAGTTTCTGTTTTTACCTTGTTTTAGGGTTTCGAAGAAAAGGAAAATCAAACGGAGTACAATTTTCCTGAAACTTCACGGAACTCACTTTTGGAAGGAAAGAAGCCCAGAAGACTTGAAGTGCACCTAAGGGAAGCTTCGAGGAGGCCACGAGGTAGGGGGCGCGCCCACCCCCCCTAGGGCGCGCCCTCCACCCTTGTGGGCCCCTCTTGGCTCCCCTGATGTACTTCTTCCGCCTATATATATCTCCATATACCCTAAAAACATCGGAGAGCACAATAGATCAGGAGTTCCGTCGCCAGAAGCCTCCGTAGTCACCGAAAGCCAAACTAGACCCGTTTCGGCACCCTGCCGGAGGGGGAATCCTTCTCCGGTGGCCATCTTCATCATCCCGGTGCTCTCCATGACAAGAAGTTCCACGATGCCAACTGTCGGTGTCAAAACCGGCGGATCTCGGGTAGGGGGTCCCGAACTGTGCGTCTAGGCGGATGGTAACAGGAGGCAGGGGACACAAAATTTTACCCAGGTTCGGGCTCTCTTGATGGAGGTAAAACCCTACGTCCTACTTGATTAATATTGATGATATGGGTAGTACAAGAGTAGATCTACCACGAGATCAGAGAGGCTAAACCCTAGAAGCTAGCCTATGGTATGATTGTGTATTGTCCTATGGATTAAAACCCTCTGGTTTATATAGACGCTGGAGAGGGCTAGGGTTACACTAGGTCGGTTACAAAGGAGGAGATATGCATATCCGTATTGCCTAGCTTGCCTTCCACACCAAGTAGATCCCCATCCGGACACGAGACGAAGTCTTCAATCTTGTATCTTCATAGTCTAACAGTCCGGCCAAAGAATATAGTCCGGCTGTCCGAAGACCCCCTAATCCAGGACTCCCTCGGTAGCCCCCGAACCAGGCTTCCATGACGATGAGTCCGGCGTGCAGTGTTGTCTTCGGCATTGCAAGGCGGGTTGTTCTCCAACTTTCAAGTGTTCGTAAGCAGTGTCCGGCTCCATAAATGTTGAACCTCTTGGCTTCTGTGCCCAATAAGGGCTTTCTCCCACGCGTCGAATGAATACGAGGCGCCAGGGCGTTTTTACCTTCACCCCCCTAGCCAGATAAATAAATTGTCTATTAAAGGAATGGGGATTCTTATATCTGATCCATACCATCCTCCCCCAGCGAGAATTCATCAGCGCGTGTTTCGGAAAGATCCATTACAGCATGGCCGACCTCCGCAGCTCCTCCTCCCTCCCCCGTAGCCCTAAGCCCGGTGATTGGGAGAGGTGTTCAGTCCCGCACAGTCGATTAGTCGAGCTGCAGACTAAGGGATTTCTCCCTCCGGCGTATATGGTGCCCGTTCGAGCTGGGCTTGCCACCTACAATGGCGGGGCGCAAGAGGAGAGTTGTCCTTGTCCCTCCATGGGGGAATGGTTCTGCCTTGTTCCTTATTTACTAAGGGGACATGGATTTCCAATTCATCTGTTCCTCCGCGGGCTCCTCGAGTTATACGGCCTCCAATTACACAGTCTCACCCCTGCCTCCATTCTACATATCGCCGGCTATTTTGCTCTCTGCGAGTTGTTCCTGGGCTGCGAGGCTCACTTCAAGCTGTGGAAAAGGCTATTCTGCCTTGTCCCCTGCACACAGAGGGAATCACTTTATCAAGTGGGCGGAGCCGAAATATGGCGCATCGCCGATACCGGATACCTGTCTGGTACCCCGAAGAAGCCGTCCGAACACTGTCCTTCAGAATGGTTTTATATGGAGGATGTCCCCCTTCCAGACCCTGTTCGGCGGGGTCTTCCTGATTTCAACACTGCTCCTTTGAAGAAGCGCCGAAGTTGGCGCCCATGGAGCCCCCAGGCAAAGACAACGGAGAGATCCTCTATCTGATGAACCGGATCAAAGCCCTGGCTCGATCAGGATTGACAATAATCAAAGTTATGTCGATTTGCATAATGCAGGGAGTGCAGCCACTTCAATATCGTGGGCACCCCTTGTGGTGTTATAACAGGGCGGATAACGCCACCCGCTGCTGGCGTAAGGGTCCGGACAATGCTGCCACTCTAGCGAAAATTCTGTCTGAACTGTTCAAGGGTGAGGAAGAGGAGTTCACCCGCATCAAGCCACGGGATGGATTCTCCATGTACAATCCTCCAAGCTGGGTAAGTTATATCTCCCTGCCCCCATTTTTCCCGCATTCTTAGTCGTAAGTATTCACCTTGCCACTTTGCGGCAGGAACTGCAAAAAGCAATAAAGGAGGTCAACAGCCCTTCTCCACAACCACAAGACCCGGACCGGGCCCTCGATTTCGGACTTGAAGAAGATCCGGTTATCTCCGTGGAACTGATAGACCGGCAGTTCTATCAGCTAAGCTGTGACGATGCCCTGGTGGCCATTATGGCCGACTATCCCGGACTTCTCCCTGCATCGCAAGTAAGAAAAGTCAAAAAGTCCCAACTCCAAAACTAGGATCCCCTTTTAGGCACTTCACCCACCATATACACATGGCATCTTTTACAGGGAAGGCATTCAGGACGCCCTGCAGAACCTGCAACAACTCGCCAACAAGAGGCACCGAGGCCGGGTAGGCCAAAAAGGAAGGCCATCAGGACGGAGACGCCGGCGCAAAGGTATAGGAAAAACCCCGCCCGCGTTTCTTTAACAGAAAAAACACTCGCCGGAATATGTCCGGCGAAGCTGCCAATCAAGCTTCCACCAGTCGGGCGCCAGGACCGGACATGGAGGCGGAAGCCGATATGGGGTAGGTGCCGAATAATCCCCCTACAAAGGATGCAGATAGATTATCCGCTACAAACTTAGAAGTGGAAAGCGCCATGAATCATAAGCGCCGTCGGGTCGTACTCCACGACGCTTGTTTCTCACCAGAGGCGTTTGAGGCCTTCAATTCTGGAGAGGCGTACCTCCGTGCTGCTCAAGATGGTCTGGCCAGAGCCACGGATCAGTATGTAGAGGATGTACGGGTGAGTAAATCTGGCGATTTATATGTATCAGTAGCCCCTGAGACTTGAAACAGTTAGCAGAACTGATTTAAGGATCATCTTTAATGTGCAGGTTCTTATAGAGAAGAATACTAGGCTGTCCCAGGAGCTGGAGGAATGCAAGACCCAACTGCGGGCCGCTCTTGCCGCATTGCAGGAACAGAAAAAGCCTCCCCATGGTACCATTTACTTTAAAGAATGATGGTTACCATATAGTGTGCGGCGTTTCTGCAGATCTAACAATTGATTTTGCAGATGAATCCGGAGAAAATCCGGGGGACCAACATGTTATGAGACAGCTAGAGGCTGGCAAACGCGTGCTGATTGAGGTTATGTGGGAGAAAAAAATCTCCAAGACGCCAATATTAAGCTGAACGTGGAACCAAAAGACGTTCAGGGCCAGCTTGCGGACTCCGAGAAGGAGAATAAGCGGCTTCGGCGCGGCATTTTCAGTAAGTGTTTGAGCGAATCCTTTTAAAGGAGTTCGGCGAAGAAGCTGACTAACAGCGTTATGTCTGTAGGTATGCTGACGGGTCGTCCCATGGAGGAAATGCCCGGGTCTGCGCGTGATCTTCTGTCCGAGCTGTCACATCTGCATGAACAAGTTCGGCAGGTGATGCAGGGTGTTGCCCAGGCCTTGTGGCCATCCGTCTCCCTGCCAAAAGGCGTTGCAGAGCTTGCGGAGAAGCTGAAGGGAGCACGGCGGCGCTTCCGATTATGGAAGATATCAGCCTGTCGATAGGGTGCCAGAGAAGCATGGGCCATGGTGAAGACGCGGTATACCAATGCAGACCCAAATCACATGGCCGAGGTCGGACCTGTGGGGCCCGACGGAAAGGAGATCCCCGTTAGCTTAGTTTATGGGCAAGTAGAATTATCCGCAAAGTATTCCCAACAGGATTGTAAGCTAGACCACTTGTTGGATGGCATAGAGGAGGAATTTAGTCAGTCTGCATGACTATGTAATTAAAGTGACATGTATAATGCCTTCTAGCCAGATTGTAGATCATTTGTCGTTGCGGACCTTTTCGCTTCAACCTCCGGGCCCGATAGTCCGGAGTGAATCCGAATACCCGCTCAGTTATATAAAACCGGGGTATGCGTGGAGACCAGGTGTAGGGGACATTAGTGCTTTATCAGACAAGTGCCCAACTAGTTATGTTATATTACATGGGTAGTAAGAAACATCTTCCAGGGAGAATAGTTCTGTTAAGGGTTCCATTCCTTGGGTAAGCATGCCCTAAAGTGCATGTCCGGACTACGATAGGAAACACAGAAAAAATCATCTTTTGTTCACCGACCAAATATTCCCTTAAGGACGCTAGCTTTCGGCTTCACCCAGTCTGAGGTACACATCTGGCTGACCCGGTAGTAACAATCGCAGAGGTGCTCCCCTTATGCCCTAGCCGAATTAACGGGAACGTCGGGCATAAATACAAGAGCCAGGCAACCCATCTTGGCCGAAACTTAAGTCATATCGATGCATATAATGGTGAAAAAAGGTACATGCGGAAGTATAACACATGTGTTCGGCATGAGGCCCACATAAATAATTTAAGCTTCTTTGAAAGAAGCCCCCAGGTATGAAGAGTGCGGCTAGCGCATCTGTAATGTACAAGCGAGGCACAAGGTGACCTTTGAAGGCCTAGAGAAATAATAAAAGAAAGAAAGAAAGGGAAACAAGACAGATGATGTATATCCAGAAAATGGACAAAGGGAGGGGACTAACATAGAGTCTGGTGCTAGGCTTAGAATCTTCGGAGCCTGGCCGCGTTCCATGGGTTCGGCTCGAGTCGACTAGTCGATGCATCTCACAGTCGGTACGCTCCACCGGTCAGAACTTGGTCAATAATGAAAGGACCTTCCCATTTGGGCTCGAGCTTGTTCTTTTTCTTATCCGGCAGGCGTAGAACTAGTTCTCCAATGTTATAAGTTTTGGCCTGTACTTCTCTGCTTTGGTATCTGCGAGCCTGTTGCTGATAAAATGCGGAACGAGCATTGGCTACGTCGCGCTCCTCTTCCAGGGTGTCTAGACTGTCCTGCCGATCGAGCTCAGCTTCTCTTTCTTCGTACATGCGCACTCAAGGTGAGTCATGAATTATGTCACAGGGCAAGACTGCCTCTGCGCCGTACACCATAAAGAAGGGTGTATATCCGGTACTACGATTCGGCGTGGTCTGTAGCCCCCAGAGTACGGAGTCGAGCTCCTCTACCCAGTGCGTGTTAGACTCCATTAAGGAGCATACTAGTCTGGGTTTAATGCCGCTCATTATAAGACCGTTTGCTCGCTTGACTTGACCGTTGGTTTGTGGGTGATAGACTAAAGCGTAATCGAGCTTGATGCCCATTTTGCTGCACCAGAGTTTTACCTCGTCGGCCATGAATTTCGTGCCATTATCAGTGACGATGTTGTGGGGGACGCCATAACGGTGTACAACCCCAGATATGAAGTCTATCACTAGTCCGGATTCGGTTGTTTTAACAGGTTTGGCCTCTATCCATTTGGTGAATTTATCCACCATGACCAATAAGTATTTTTTCTTGTGGGTTCCCCCTTTAAGGGGTCCAACCATGTCAAGCCCCCAGACCGCAAAGGGCCATGTAATGGGGATTGTTTGGAGGGCAGTGGGTGGCATGTGGCTTTGATTTGCAAAGAGCTGGCAACCGGCGCAACGTTGGACCAAGTCCTGTGCATCTGCCCAGGCCGTTGGCCAATAGAACCCTGTACGGAAGGCCTTGCTTACAAGAGCCCGGGCTGCAGCGTGATGACCGCCGAGTCCGGCGTGAATTTCCGCCAAAAGATTCCGCCCTTCCACTTCGGATATGCACCTTTGAAGGACTCCGGTAGTACTTTTTTTGTACAATTCTCCCTCATGGACCCTGTAGGCCTTGGATCGCCGCACTATGCAGTGTGCCTCATTATGGTCCTCCGGAAGTTCCTGTCTAGTTAGGTAGGCCAGGAATGCTTCAGTCCACGGGGCAATAATGGCCATTATTTCGTGGGCTGAAGGTGTTATTTCGGTGACGGAGCCTCCGATTGTGTCAGAAAGTTCGGTATCGGGTATTTTGGCCGGGTCCGGACTGTTGTTACCGGTGTCCCCTTCCCATACTACGGATGGTTTAAACAGCCTTTCCAAAAATATGTTGGGGGGGGACTGCATCGCGTTTTGCGCTAATGCGGGCGAGGATATCCGCCGCCTGATTGTTTTCCCGAGCCACATGGTGAAATTCGAGCCCCTCGATCCGAGCTGACATTTTTAGGATGGCGTTTCGATAGGCCGCCATTTTTGGATCCTTGGCATCGAAGTCTCCATTTATTTGGGATATTGCGAGGTCTGAATCCCCACGCACCTCCAAACGTTGAATGCCCATGGAGACTGCCATCCGAAGACCATGCAATAGAGCTTCGTATTCGGCTGCATTGTTGGAGTCTGTATACAATATCTGCAGCACGTACTGAACGGTAACTCCGGTTGGGGACGTCAGGACGACACCAGCCCCTAGACCAGCCAGCATTTTAGAACCGTCGAAGTGCATGATCCAATTGGAGTATGCCCCGTACTCTTTAGGGAGTTCGGCCTCCGTCCATTCGGCGACGAAGTCGGCCAATACTTGCGACTTGATGGCTCGTCGAGGTTTGTATGTTATGTCGAACGGGAGGAGCTCAATGGCCCATTTGCCAATCCGGCCCATAGCGTCGCGGTTGTTTATAATATCATTAAGTGGCACTTCCGAGGCTAATGTAATCGAACACTCTTGAAAGTAGTGTCGCAGCTTTTGGGATGCCATGAATACCGCTTAGGCTATCTTTTAATAATGTGGGTACCGTGATTTGCATGAAGTGAGGACAGTGGATACATAGTATACCGGCTTTTAAAGAGGGAATTTGTGTCAGTCTGCTTCTCGTTCGACGACGAGCACTGCGCTGACAACTTGATGAGTTGCCGCAATGTACAACAGCATTGGTTCGCCGATGTTTGGCGCGGCCAGGATTGGGTTGGTTGCCAAAATGGCCTTTATTTCTTCCAGTCCGGCTGTGGCCGCGTCCGTCCACTCAAAGTGTTCGGTGCGCCGAAGGAGGCGATAAAGGGGTAAAGCCTTTTCTCCTAAGCAGGAGATAAAGCGGCTTAGAGCCGCCACGCATCCAGTTAATTTCTGGATTTGTTTGAGGTCTGTTGGGGTAGCCAACTGTGACAAAGCTCGGATTTTGGCCGGATTAGCTTCAATGCCTCTACTGGAGACAATGAAACCCAGGAGCTTTCCGGCTGGTACGCCGAAAACGCATTTTTCCGGATTGAGCTTGATGCCGTATGTTCGGAGGTTGTCGAATGTGAGCCTCAAGTCGTCTATCAAAGAGTCGACGTGTTTGGTTTTGATGACCACATCGTCTACGTATGCCTCTATTGTTTTGCCGATTTGTTTCTCCAGACATGTCTGAATCATGCGCCGATACACTAGTAAAAAAAGGACCTAATGTGAGACACATTAGTGCCGGTTTGATTTTAGCCCGGTACTAATGGTATCATTAGTGCCGGTTCGAACGGCTATGCATTAATGTTGGTTCGTGTTGAACCTTTAGTACCGGTTCGTGCCACGAACCGGTACTAAAGGGGTGATGGCAGGCTGGCGTCAGGCCAGGGCCCCACAATCACCTTTAGTACCGGTTCATGTCACAAACCGGTACTAAAGGGCTAACCTTTAGTACCGGTTTGTGCCACGAACCGGTACTAAAGGGGTCTGACCTATAGTACCGGTTTGTGACACAAACCGGCACTATCGGGCAATTTTCAAACTCTACCCCCCCCCCCCGTGTGTCGGTATTTCAGTTCTGAAAAAATCAAAAGAAAATGATAAAAACTTCAAAAAATAAAATCCTTCGAGAGGTAGTTATATTACTACATCTACTAGTTAGGAAAATTTGAAAACTTAAATTTGGACATGTTTTGCAAAAAGTGTAGGGAAAATGTAAAACGGCTATAACTTTTGCATACGATGTCGGAAAAAACGTATGATATATCAAAAAATTCAGCACGAAAATCCGCATCCGATGGAGACCGCCTACGACCTGTTTGGAATTTTTTAGAATCCTCAAATTCCAAAACGAAAAAAAGATATGGTCAAATTTCAGTTTATTAAAAAAAATTGGTTAAATCTGGTCAAACTACTTATTCAAGAAGTATTAATGTTACTACATAACTATTCAAGAATATTAGTGTTACTAAATAATTATTTCAATTTTTAAATTTTGGTCAAATATGGTCAAACTATGGTCAACTATGGTCAAACTTATTCAAGAAATATTAGTGTTACTAAATAATTACTGTTTTTTAGAAAAATAGTTTCAATCTCAAACGGTGAAACGTGTGACCTAATGCTCAAGCTAAACTGCTGAGGGTTAATAGGATTGACAGCTTACATTTGACTCGTGTCCTGCAGTAGCATCAATGATTTGATCGATGCGTGAGAGGGGGAAGGGATCCTTTGGGCAAGCTTTATTGAGGTCTTTGAAATCGACACAAAGGCGCCAGGATTTGCCCTTCTTTGGTACCATCACCAGGTTGGCTAGCCAGGTTGGCACCCCATAGAGACAATAATTGATCCTTTGGATCTTTTAGCCGTGTGCGGTGCCCCTCGCCACCATAGTCCACCTCAATAATATCGTAGCGGTGCTTAGGCGAAGCCCTGCGACGGTAGAACATCAACATCGTCACCACGCCATTGTGCTGATGGAACTCTCTCTCAAAGCTCGGCTGGATCGGAGTTCGAGGGGCGTCATCGAGTTGAACGTGTGCAGAACTCGGAGGTGCCGTGCGTTCGGTACTTGATCGGTCGGATCGTGAAGACGTACGACTACATCAACCGCGTTGTGCGAACGCTTCTGCTTTCGGTCTACGAGGGTATGTGGACACACTCTCCCCTCTCGTTGCTATGCATCACCATGATCTTGCGTATGCGTAGGAATTTTTTTGAAATTACTACGTTCCCCAACAAGAACAATATCCACCAATCACAGATTCCAACACCAGAGCTACATTCTCTTCATCCAGGCGAAAGGTGCGGCAAGCAAAGGATACCACCATGATGAAGTGCCCAAATCGATCCGAGGGATGCATCGTATGATGGAAACAATGCCAGATCGCTTTCGCCATGTCAAACCCAGGGGAAAAGTCCAAACCCAGGGAGATGGCCGCGTGGACAGCCATGGAGATGAAAACCAGAAGAAAGAGGAGAAGACGCCAGAGATGATGGCCGGATCAGATTCCAAAACCCATGGAGGGATGTGGAGATCGCCGGTGGTGGGTGGGTGTAGGGTTTAGGTGTGGGGTGGGAGGTGGGAGGCGCCATATATTTCAGGATGTTCTTGACCCCCCGTGTGGCGTGTTGGGTAGACATAACAACCGACTGGCGAGAAAGACATAGAAAAGTTATTTCTCTATTGCTAGGAGAACGTTGCTCGCTCCTCCTTCAGTCATGTGTTCACTCTTCATCCGTTTGTATGGGTGATATCTATCCTAACCCAAGTAAGGGAAGATATCTTAGGCGCACCACGCCGCCACTTCTCCTCTAACGGTAGGTCGCCACCTTCTTCTCGTCTATCGGGCCTGCCGGTGCTGGGGGTGGGGGGCTCGGTCTACCTAACGGAGATGTAGTTTGCTATGATTTGCTAGTTTTAGGTAGGATTTTGATGTCCGTTAGTTGGGCCCTTTTACCGGTGATGGCAAGATCAAACAATAAAGCGCCATTGATGGTGGTAGACGCGTTTGTCCGACAAATACTTCTTCCTCGAGCATAGACATATGTAAATTGCTCACAAGAATAGATTCCCGTCATCCATTTTGCACGGTAAGGCTAGGGTTTTGTCGGGACCCCGATCCTAAGTCACACCGATCTAGCATGTAACACATCATATCACTTTGCGGCCTCACGCATGGTATTCCCACGGGTGCCACCTTACCTGGCCCAGGACTGTTTGTGCCTTTTGGCTCACGTATATGATAGTGTCGCTAGCATCCATATGACAAAGAACCTGGGCCGACATGGCTAGTCGTGAACCCAAAGCGGTGCTAACCTATGGGGACAGGCATACATGAATCACATCGAGCATGTCGGTCAAAAGTATATGAATCCGGGCTGTAGCACTGGGCTAACAGGACTCCGAGGAACCCGGGCTGTAGCAGGCTAGGCAGGACTCCGGAAGTCACCGCGTGACATTTCCCCGAAGTGACAGACACAGGAACAAAGTGAAACACATGCCGGCCAGTCAAGTGTCCTAAGCAGTAGTGCTGGGCTAGCAGGACTCCGGTGAACCGGGCTGTAGCGGACTACTATGGCTCAAGGAAGCACTAGACTACATTTCGCCATAAGAGAGGCTGCAAGGACAAACAACCAGATTGTCGGATCCCACACATAGCAATACACGTTACACGTACGCATAACATGCAAGTATGTGCTGTACAACATGGCATCACAACATAACGCAAACTCATATAGATAAAGGCCCAAAAGAGCCACATAGCATTAAGTACAAGCAAGGGTCACATGACCCATCATTTGGAGCATACAAGCAACAAGCGGAAGCATTACATGTCTGAGTACAGACAACTACAAATGAAAAAGGCTGAGGAGCCCGACTATCTACAACATCCGATCAAGATCGTAGCTGAGGTACAAGCTACTTGTCGAAGTCCACGTAAACTAGTAAGACCGAAGTCTCCACTGCAAAAACATAAATAAAGCAACATGAGTACAAAGGTACTCAGCAAGACTTACATCAGATCCTATCATACGTGCACTTGTATCAAGAAGGTAATGTGGAGTTTAGTTGTAGCAAACCAGCTTTGACTTAGTGGCTATCATGTACTATGACTGCTGGTAACTCTTTTGAGGTGGCGCACACGAGTCCACTAATCACCACGTCAATACACTACTATGGATTCATTCCCGTCTTCCTACGAGAAGGCCATCCATAGCACTCACACTTGTCTTGAGCATTTAGAGTATCCACTTCAAGTTGTCTATGTACCACGTAAGCATCCAAGAAGTCCGTAACCGAGGACACGGCTATTCGAATAGATCATGATAACCCTGCAGGGGTGTACTTCTTCACACATGCTCTCACCACTTATCACCATGTACACGTCATGTACCTCGGCAACCTTCAAGCGGAAGCCTGGCGAGGGTGTCGTCCACGACCTGACTAACCACACAGGACTCTAGTCCAGGTTTATCGCCTATTCGGGTTCCATCCGCAAGGAGATCCGGCCGGGGTGTCGCTCACAGCCCCAAATGATGTGTGCAGGGTTCCCAAGCCCACCTCGCCGGATGGATCTATGCCTGGTACACCATGCCACTTGTGCCTAGTCTGTCCCAAGCCCACCTGGCCGGGTGCCACTTGGTAGACTACTAACACTACCTACAAACACCAGAAACTAATTGCAACTCCTGGACAGAGATCAAGTTGGTTAATAAGTTGAGAGAGCTTGGAGTGCCCGGAGCCCAATGTGTGGTAGTAGCTAGTCATTCGACAACATACACAGAACTTAGTGCTTAAGGACGGTTCCAGTGAGACAACCCACCATGTACTCCTACATGGCCTCTCACCGCTACCTTTACCAAATCGTGTTCACACGCTTAACTCTCGGCACCAGAACATATCGTACCACTCCAATTCATTCCCGATGAATCAGACCTGACATAACTCTAAGCAATAGCAGGCATGGCATGGCAAGAACACAACATGGCTCAATCAACTCCTACACATGCTAGTGGGTTTTAACTATTTACTGTGGCAATGACAGGTCATGCAGAGGAATGGGGTTCAACTACCGCAGCATAAAGTAGCAGTTGAATCGTTGTTGTCCTAATGCAATAATGAGAGCAGGAGCGAGAGAGTAGGATTGTATCGGAATGAACAAGGGGGTTTGCTTGCCTGGTAGATCAACAGGGGGCACTGCTCCACTGATAGGTACTCTCGAACACTTTCCGGAGTAGGACCTATCGAGAAGGAACGATGTCAGAAATCAAACACAAGCATATGCAACATTATGATGCATGAACATGGCATGAGTATGTGATGTTGTTTGAGCTAATGCAACTAGCATTCATTTGGTTAAAGTCCATTTGAACTAAAGATTCAAATGCACCTTTAACATAAGCTCTTAGATATGCCATAAGTGTGTTTTCATATATACAGCATTTTTAGATGGTTTGTCATGCATGAAAATGGTACAGATGGATAGATTGAATTTTTCTGATAATTTTTCATATATAAATTATTTCAATCTGAGCTACGGTTGAATTTCTATGAATTTTTGAAGTTTATATCATTTTCTGAAATTTCCTGATTTATTTTAATACCAGAAAATGATATATTGCGTCAGCATGACGGCAGCATTGCGTCAGCAGGTCAAAGGAGCTGTCCGAGTCAAACCTGACGTGTGGGATCCACACGTCAGTGACTCAGTTAGTTAACACGGGGTTTATTTAGCTTAATTAGGATTAGTGGGCGCCGGGCCCACTGGTCAGTGACTAACTAGGTAACTAACCTAGGTTAATTAGTGTTAATCTAATACTAACTAAATGTCAGGGGGTGGCCCACGCGTCAGTGACACAAGGGGGGGTCAAACTGGGCCCACCCAGTCAACGGTCAGCGGGGTCAAAGCCACCGGCGGCTTGACGCCGGCGAGCCAGACGCGGCGGAGGGCCTCGGATTTCGCCCTCCGGAGACCATTTGGACGGTGGAGACCACTGGCGAGGAGCCAGCGCTCGTCCGCGTCATCTGGAGCAAGTGGGAGAGGCGGGGACAGCCAGAGCGGAGCTGGGGGCGGCGGCCGGAGCACGGGCTTCAAGCGGAAGCGGCTGTGGGGCACGGGGAGGCCACCCGAGGGACTCTGCGGCACCCTCGTGGCACCAAGAGCACGGTGACGTGCTCGGTTGCGGCTGGCTCGGCCCCTGGCCACGGTGGCGCCATGGCCGGCGGCGAGGTGCTACGGCTTCGGTCGAAACGGCGGCTGCGGTGATCGAGAAGCAAGGGGAAGAGGGGCAAACGACGATGGAGCTCACAGCGGTCGCAGAGGGCGTCGAAGCGGGCTCGGGGAAGCGTTGGTTGCCGCGAATTCGACGGCGGCGATCCACGGCGGCCGAGGCCGAAGCCGAGCGCGATGAGGACGCTACGGTGCGTCCCGGCTTGCCTGGGTCGGTGGAGAAGACGAGGACGACGTCGCAGAGCTCGTAGACACGTTAGAGGGACGAGGCGGAGATGATGGCCGCGGCAGCAGCGATCGGCGATGACGAGCTCGCTCGGATGCGAGGAAAGGGAGAGATCCAGGGGAGGAGGGAGAGCGAGAGAGAGTGCGAGAGGTCCGGGGGAAGTGCGTGGCGTCGTCGGGGGCCTCCAGCAGCGAGTGGGGAAGCAGGAGGTGGCCGGCGCGTGCTCGTGCGCGTCGGGCACACGCGCGCTGTCCTCCTGGTAGGAGGTAGGCGACGACTGGCGTCGCCAGTTGGCTGGGCCGGCTAGAGGAGCTGGGCCACCAGCTGGGCTGCCAGGCAGGTAAGGCCAGGTGAGCTTTCTCCATTTTGTTTTCTTTTCTATTATCTGACCTTTGTTTTGATTTAATAAAAAATACTAAATCAAGTTATTTTCTTCTGAAAATTTTTGCAGGGGCCTAAAGGATTATTCCAAAGCCCCTCACCGAAATTCAGAATTATTGGACAATATTATATATATATATATATATAAATATTTATCCAACGCAAATAATTACTGGATTAATTCCAAATGGCCAAAATAAATATTTATGAGCTCCTAAAAATATTGGTTTGAAATTTTACCTCTGCCCAATATTTTCAGAGAGAGACATGAACATTTTCTTGGACCCTTTTGGAGCAATTTTTATCTGGGTCATTTCCAGAAATGATTTCTGACGGTTTTACAAATCCCCATTTCAAATTTAAATGAAATTTAAACGTGATGCACACATGACTAGCTAGCCTAGGTCATACCAGAACTAGGGATGTGACAACTCGCCCCCACTCGGAAGAATCTCGTCCCGAGATTCAGGAGTCGGCGGGAAGGAAGCGGGGTACTCAAGTCGAAGACGATCTTCACGCTCCCAAGTAGCTTCTCTCTCGGAATGATGAGACCACTGAACCTTGAGAAACCTGATGTTATGACGTCGGGTGACACGCTCTGCTTGATCAAGGATGCAAACAGGGTACTCTCGATAAGTGAGGTTATCTTGGAGATCAAGCGTTTCGTGGTCCACTCCGCGGATGGGATCCGAGAAGCAACGCCTGAGTTGAGAGACGTGGAAGACATCATGTACTCGAGAAAGATGTGGGGGTAGTTCCAACTGGTAGGCAACCTCTCCTCGTTTAGCGAGAATGCGAAAAGGACCAATGTAACGAGGAGCCAACTTGCCTTTGATACCAAAACGATGGGTACCCTTCAAGGGAGTAACCCGAAGATAAACCTTGTCGCCAACTTCATAAGCCACTTCCTTATGACGACGATCATACTGGCTCTTTTGACGAGATTGGGCTGTTTTCAAATTCTCACGAATGACGCGAACTTGCTCTTCTGTCTCCTAGATCATATCCGGTCCAAAGAATTGTCTTTCACCGGTTTCTGACCAGTTCAAAGGTGTTTGACATCTTCGTCCATACAGAATCTAAAAAGGAGCTTTCTTGAGGCTGGTTTGGTAGCTGTTGTTATAAGCAAACTCGACGAAGGGAAGACACTTCTCCCAATCCATACCGAATGAGATAACACAAGCTCTAAGCATGTCTTCAAGAATCTGGTTGACCCTTTCCACCTGACCACTTGATTGAGGGTGGAAAGCGGTACTGAAGGAAATATGGGTGCCCATGGCAGTTTGGAAACTCTCCCCGAAATGAGAAGTGAAAAGACTAACATGGTCTGAATTGATCTCTAGTGGAACACCATGAAGTGATACTATTCGAGAAATATATAAGTCAGCGAGCTGACTAGTAGTGATACTCTCTCGAACGGGTAGGAAGTGAGCCACTTTGGAAAGACGATCAATGACTACGAAGATAGCATTATTCCCTCTCTTTGTCCTGGGAAAGCCGGTGATGAAGTCCATACCAACTTTATCCCATTTCCACTCAGGAATAGCTAAAGGTTGAAGAGTGCCAGCAGGTCTCTGATGCTCTGCCTTCACGCGACGACAAACGTCACAGTTAGCAATAAATTGAGCAATTTCTCTCTTCATCCTAGTCCACCAGAACCTCTGGCGTAGGTCCTGATACATCTTAGTACTACCGGGATGAATCGTGAGAGGAGATTCATGCGCCTCCTTAAGGATTAATTGTCGAAGATGTTGATTCTTGGGAACCACCAAGCGACTCTCAAAGAAAACAACACCACGATCATCTATAGAGAAACTACCACCAACTCCCTTGTTAATGTTTCTCTTGATCCGGGGAATTCCCGTATCCTGCTGCTGAGCAGAGATGATTTGATCCACAAGAGTAGGTTTCGCCACCAAGGTAGAAAGGAATCCGTGAGGAGCAAGGTGGAGGTTAAGATTACATAATTCCTCATGGAGAAGTGGTTGGCCCTGCTGCAACATGAGATTGTTGCAATAGGACTTACGACTTAGCGCATCAGCCATGACATTCCCCTTACCTGGGGTGTAGGTAATCCCTAAATCATAATCTGAGATCAAGTCCAACCAACGTCTTTGCCTAAGGTTCAAATCTGGTTGGGTGAAGATATACTTGAGACTCTGGTGATCGGTGTAAATCTCGCAATGTTTACCGAGAAGGTAATGTCGCCATGTCTTAAGTGCATAGACTACGGCTGCAAGCTCTAGATCATGTGTAGGATAATTCTCCTCATGTGGATGCAACTGTCGAGATGCATAGGCAATCACATGGCGATCTTGCATAAGAATGCAACCTAGTCCCTATCGTGAGGCATCACAATAGATAACAAAGTCCTTAGTGAAGTCCGGTGGCACAAGTATGGGAGCAGAAGTCAGGCATCTTTTCAGTTCCTGAAAACTGTGCTCACACTGTGGGGACCACTCAAACTTTTTATCTTTCTTGAGAAGTTCCATGAGAGGTTTGGCCACTTCGGAGAAGTTCTCAACGAATCGGCGACAATAACTGGCTACACCAAGGAAACTCCTAACTTGCTTAACTGTTTCAGGCGGAGTCCAATCAAGAACGGCCTGAACTCTTTCGGGATTGACAGCAATGCCCTTACCAAAGATTACGTGGCCGAGATAGGTCACTTCTGGCAACCAAAATTCGCACTTGGAGAACTTGGCATAAAGGCGGTGCTCTGTGAGTTTTTCTAACACAAGTCTAAGATGTTCGGCATGCTCTTCCTCGTTCTTCGAGTAAATAAGGATATCATCGAGGTAACCACGACGAACTTATCTAAGTACTCCATGAAGATCGAGTTCATCAAGCGAGAGAAAGTAGCTGGAGCGTTGGTTAGACCAAAGGACATGACGGTGTACTCGTACTGACCATAACGAGTGACAAAAGCTGTCTTAGGAATATCCCCATTTCTGATCTTGATTTGGTGGTAGCCTAACCTCAAATCCATCTTGGAGAAGACTGAGGATCCAGCGAGCTGATCATATAGTTCGTTGATCCTGGGGAGCGGATACTTGTTATTTATCGTGACCAAATTAACGGGACGATAATCTACAACCATTCGGTCCGTACCATCCTTCTTCTTGACGAAGAGGACGGGGCAAGCCCAGGGAGAAGAACTAGGACGGATGAAACCCTTTTGCAAGGATTCATCGAGTTGTTTCTTAAGCTCGGCTAGTTCTAAGGGTGCCATCTTGTAAGGTCTCCTAGAAATTGGGGCGGTTCTGGGGATAAGATCTATAACAAACTCTACATCTCTGTCAGGTGGAATACCTGGCAGTTCTTCTGGAAAGACATCCGGAAAGTCGCGGACTACCGGGATATCTTCAAGGTCAGGAAGGGGGCTGGCATTTAGAGAATATAGTTGACGCCTTGCAATTTTGGTGGAGACAGTGACTACCTTGCTAGAGGGGTGTGTGAGCTGAACAGACCTGGTGTAATAGTCAATCTTGGCATAATGAGCTTTCATCCAGTCCATACCCAAAATGATGTTAATATCTGAAGACTTGAGGGAAATCAAGGAAGCTAGAAATACAAGTCTGTCAACATGTATTTCATTACCATAACTTATCCTAGAAGTTTGCCACTTGGATCCAGGAGTTTGAATGAGTAGTGGGGAGGGCATATCACAAAATGACATGTCGTGCAAACGGGCATAACTTTCGGAAATGAAGGAGTGAGATGCCCCGGTATCGAATAGAACCGAAGCTAGGTGACAGATGACAAGGAGTGTACCAAGAACGACATCTGGATCATCATGAGCGTCTTTAGCTGAGACGTGATGCACACGTCCAAGTTCAGTGGGAGCTGACTTGGCACTGATCATCTGGTGTGAAGGCTTACTACCACGGCCAACAGACTTCTCGGGCTGGGGTGGACCAACACGGGTCTGAGTGCAAATACGGGCAATGTGGCCTGGCTCTCCGCACTTGTAACAAATCTTGGAGGTAGGACAAGGACCCGCATTGACAAGTGGTCTACCAATAGGCATGGGTGTAGCATATGGTTGAACCGGGTGAGGTGCCACACAAGAAGGCCTTGGTGTATAACCGGGTGGAAGAGCGGAGTTCGGAACCCAAATCCGGCGCTTCTGAGAACTAGAACCGGAGGAAGAACCCAAATCACGGGTGTGCTTACGAGATTCCTCGTAGGTGAGTTGAGCTGTCTCTGCGTTAATGGCCTTGTTCACAAGAGCGTGGAATGTATTGCAACGATGCAAGTGGAGATCACGACGCAACTTGGGGTTGAGACCCTTCCGGAACCTAGCCTGCTTCTTGGCATCTGTGGACACTTCTTCTGTAGCATAGCGGGCGAGGTTCTCAAACTCTCTACTGTAAGCATCAACAGCCATCTTACCCTGGGTGAAACTACAGAACTCTTCTCTCTTGCGATCGATGAGGGCTTTAGGAATGTGATGCTCGCGAAAAGCCTCAGTGAAATCTCTCCAGGTAGGAATTTGACCAGCTAGAAGCATAGCCTCATAGTTCTGCCACCAGAGACTAGCAGGACCTTCCAGGTGATATGCAGCATAAGTGACCTTGTCACTTTCAGCTACGTTCGCAGAACGCAGCTTGTGTGTGAGACTATGGAGCCAGTCATCTGCATCGAGTGGCTCAATGGAATGATGGAAGGTGGGTGGTTTCAGATCAATGAAATCCTGGATGGTCGCTGACTCTTTGCACCGATGTGCAGTGTTCTCCTCGATACGTGCCAACAAGCGGTTAGACTCACGCTTGTTCCTCTCCATCTCTATCATGAACTCTGCCAATGAAGGTTGGTCGGGAGGATCCTCCTCATCCCTACCACCTCCGTGGTTCAGGCAACGAGCAACAGAACTTCGGTTAACTGACGACATCCTGAGAAGTGGAACCAAGGACGAGGTCAACAACAACTATAGGATGCAATATGTAGCACAAGGAAATTTAGTATCTCTCAAACTCCTAGGACAATTCCGGCAGCATAACGGCAGTAAAATGCTCAGAATGAGACATTCTGCGAAAGACGGGGTAGCACCATAGTCAACATCATCACTCAAGGTTCTGAGATATTACTAAACAGGCTACACCAGAGGTACTCGAACTGGGATATGACTCTGATCAACCAATCCTAAGAGACTATGGAGTAGTAACACGTGATCCTGATAGACAGAAAAGAAAGCCTAGTTCCTTAACCCCGTAGGAAAGATAGGATGACTTAGATCAGAAGGGCATGAGATATAAGGAGTAAAAAGAGCCTTACGTTCCCTTCCACAATCAATTCCCTTACATAACTAAAGAATTTCTAGACTCAACTTCGACCAGGTTGGCTTGGAAATCCTACAAGCAGTCAGGCTCTGATACCAAAGCTTGTCGGGACCCCGATCCTCAGTCACACCGATCTAGCATGTAACACATAATATCACTTTGTGGCCTCACGCACGGTATTCCCACGGGTGCCACCTTACCTGGCCTGGGACCGTTTGCGCCTTTTGGCTCACGTATATGATAGTGTCGCTAGCATCCATATGACAAAGAACCCGGGCCGACATGGCTAGTCGTGAACCCAAAGCGGTGCTAACCTATGGGGACAGGCATACATGAATCACATCGAGCATGTCGGTCAACAGTATATGAATCCGGGCTATAGCACTGGGCTAACAGGACTCCGGGGAACCCGGGCTGTAGCAGGCTAGGCAGGACTCCGGAAGTCACCGTGTGACATTTCCCCGAAGGGACAGACATAGGAACGAAGTGAAACACATGCCGGCCAGTCAAGTGTCATGAGCAGTAGTGCTGGGCTAGCAGGACTCCGGTGAACCGGGCTGTAGCGGACTACTATGGCTCAAGGAAGCACTAGACTACATTTCCCCATAAGAGAGGCTGCCAAGGATAAACAACCAGATTGTCAGATCCCACACATAGCTATACACGTTACACGTACGCATAACATGCAAGTATGTGCTGTACAACATGGCATCACAACATAACGCAAACTCATATAGATAAAGGCCCAAAAGAGCCACATAGCATTAAGTACAAGCAAGGGTCACCTGACCCATCATTCGGAGCATACAAGCAACAAGCGGAAGCATTACATGTCTGAGTACAAACAACTACAAATGAAAAAGGCTAAGGAGCCCGACTATCTACAACATCCAATCAAGATCGTAGCTGAGGTACAAGCTACTTGTCAAAGTCCACGTAAACTAGTAAGACCGAAGTCTCCGCTGCAAAAACATAAATAAAGCAACATGAGTACAAAGGTACTCAGCAAGACTTACATCAGATCCTATCATACATGCACTTGTATCAAGAAGGTAATGTGGAGTTTAGTTGCAGCAAGCCAGCTTTGACTCAGTGGCTATCCTGTAATACGACTGTTGGTAACTCTTTTGAGGTGGCGCACACGAGTCCACTAATTACCACATCAATACACTACTATGGATTCATTCCCGTCTTCCTACGAGAAGGCCATCCATAGCACTCACACTTGTCTTGAGCATTTTAGAGTATCCACTTCAAGTTGTCTATGTACCACGTAAGCATCCAAGAAGTCCGTAACCGAGGACATGGCTATTCGAATGGATCATGATAACCCTGCAGGGGTGTACTTCTTCACACACGCTCTCACCACTTATCACCATGTACACGTCATGTACCTCGGCAACCTTTAAGCGGAAGCCTAGCGAGGGTGTCGGCCACGACCTGACTAACCACACAGGACTCTAGTCCAGGTTTATCACCTATTCGGGTTCCATCCGCAAGGAGATCCGGCCGGGGTGTCGCTCACGGCCCCAAACGATGTGTGCAGGGTTCCCATGCCCACCTCGCCGGATGGATCTACGCTTGGTACACCGTTCCACTTGTGCCTAGTCTGTCCCAAGCCCACCTGGCCGGGTGCCACTTGGTAGACTACTAACACTACCTACAAACACCAGAAACTAATTGCAACTCCTAGACAGAGATCAAGTTGGTTAATAAGTCGAGAGAGCTTGGAGTGCCCGGAGCCCAATGTGTGGTAGTAGCTAGTCATTGGACAACATACACGGAACTCAGTGCTTAAGGACGGTTCTAGTGAGACAACCCACCATGTACTCCTACATGGCCTCTCACCGCTACCTATACCAAATCGTGTTCACACGCTTAACTCTCGGCACCAGAACATATCGTACCACTCCAATTCATTCCTGATGAATCAAACCTGACACAACTCCAAGCATTAGCAGGCATGGCATGGCAAGAACACAACATGGCTCAATCAACTCCTACACATGCTAGTGGGTTTTAACTATTTACTGTGGCAATGACAGGTCATGCAGAGGAATGGGTTCAACTACCGCAGCATAAAGTAGCAGTTGAATCTTTGTTGTCCTAATGCAATAATGAGAGCAGGAGCGAGAGAGTAGGATTGTATCGGAATGAACAAGGGGGTTTGCTTGCCTGGTAGATCGACAGGGGGGGCAGTGCTCCACTGATAGGTACTCTCGAACACTTTCCGGAGCAGGACCTATCGAGAAGGAACGGTGTCGGAAATCAAACACAAGCATATGCAACATTATGATGCATGAACATGGCATGAGTATGTGATGTTGTTTGAGCTAATGCAACTAGCATTCATTTGGTTAAAGTCCATTTGAACTAAAGATTCAAATGCACCTTTAACATAAGCTCTTAGATATGCCATAAGTGTGTTTTCATATATACAGCATGTATAGATGGTTTGTCATGCATGAAAATGGTACAGATGGATAGATTGAATTTTTCTGATAATTTTTCATATATAAATTATTTCAATCTGAGCTACGGTTGAATTTCTATGAATTTTTGAAGTTTATATCATTTTCTGGAATTTCCTGATTTATTTTAATACCAGAAAATGATATATTGCGTCAGCATGACGGCAGCATTGCGTCAACAGGTCAAAGGAGCTGTCCGAGTCAAATCTGACGTGTGGGATCCACACGTCAGTGACTTAGTTAGTTAACAGGGGGTTTATTTAGCCTAATTAGGATTAGTGGGCGCCGGGCCCACTGGTCAGTGACTAACTAGGTAACTAACCTAGGTTAATTAGTGTTAATATAATACTAACTAAATGTCAGGGGGGTGGCCCACGCATCAGTGACACAAGGGGGGGGTCAAACTGGGCCCTCCCAGTCAACGGTCAGCGGGGTCAAAGCCACCGGCGGCTTGACGCCGGTGAGCCAGACGTGGCGGAGGGCCTCGGATTTCGCCCTCCGGCGACCATTTGGACGGCAGAGACCACTGGCGAGGAGCCAGCGCTCGTCCGCGTCATCTGGAGCAAGTGGGAGAGGCGAGGACGGCCGGAGCTCGCCGGAGCGGAGCTCGGGGCGGCGGCCGGAGCACGGGCTTCAAGCGGAAGCGGCTGTGGGGCACGGGGAGGCCACCCGAGGGCCTCTGCGGCACCCTCGTGGCACCAGGAGCACGGTGACGTTCTCGGTTGCGGCTGGCTCGGCCCCTGGCCACGGTGGCGCCATGGCCGGCAGCGAGGTGCTACGGCTTCGGTCGAAACGGCGGCTGCGGTGATCGAGAAGCAAGGGGAAGAGGGGCAAACGACGATGGAGCTGACAGCGGTCGCAGAGGGCGTCGAAGCGGGCTCGGGGAAGCGTTGGTTGCCGCGAATTCGACGGCGGCGATCCACGGCGGCCGAGGCCGAAGACGAGCACGATGAGGATGCTACGGTGCGTCCCGGCTTGCCTGGGTTGGTGGAGAAGACGAGGACGACGTCGCAGAGCTCGTAGACACGTCAGAGGGACGAGGCGGAGATGGTGGCCACGGCAGCAGCGATCGGCGGCGACGAGCTCGCTCGGATGCGAGGAAAGGGAGAGATCCAGGGGAGGAGGGAGAGCGAGAGAGAGTGTGAGAGGTCCGGGGGAAGTGCGTGGCGTCGTCGGGGGCCTCCAGCAGCGAGCGGGGAAGCAGGAGGTGGCCGGCGCGTGCTCGCGCGCGTCGGGCACACGCGCGCCGTCCTCCTGGCAGGAGGTAGGCGACGACTGGCGTCGCCAGTCGGCTGGGCCGGCTAGAGGAGCTGGGCCGCCAGCTGGGCTGCCAGGCAGGTAAGGCCAGGTGAGCTTTCTCCATTTTGTTTTCTTTTCTATTATCTGACCTTTGTTTTGATTTAATAAAAATACTAAATCAAGTTATTTTCTTCTGAAAATTTTTGCAGGGGTCTAAAGGATTACCAAAGCCCCTCACCAAAATTCAGAATTATTGGACAATATTTTATATATATAAAAATATTTATCCAACGCAAATAATTACTGGATTAATTCCAAATGGCCAAAATAAATATTTATGACCTCCTAAAAATATTGGTTTGAAATTTTACCTCTGCCCAATATTTTCAGAGAGACATGAACATTTTCTTGGACCCTTTTGGAGCAATTTTTATCTGGGTCATTTCCAGAAATGATTTCTGAGGGTTTTACAAATCCCCATTTCAAATTTAAATAAAATTTAAACGTGATGCACACATGACTAGCTAGCCTAGGTCATACCAGAACTAGGGATGTGACAGGTTTGCACGATTTGTTAGGGTGGCGGTGAGTGGTGGTTCCGTTCCCAGTTGAATCCTCCAGCCTCATCTTTATTGGAGTGAGGCCTACAAGATTTAGTGGAGGTCACATTTTTGGATCCGCGGCTTTTCCGGCTTTGATGACTTCTCTGCAGGACAACGATTTGGCAAGACCATGACCTAGATGACTTCATGTTAAATTTTGTAGTCCACACGTATAGTAATGTCATGCCTCCCTTAATACAATAAAAAATTGGAAGAAATTGGAGTCATTTTCTTGTAAAGAAAGTTCAGCCACCTCATATATATAAGAGATGTGATGGCCGATTGAGCAACGCCCAATCAATTAGTCTACCACTTTTACCTTTATCTTTTAATCCCTCCTTTGTTATATTCTTCCCCATTCTTCTTTGTCCTTCCTGTTCGCTGGCAGCGATCCACGAGACCCTAGGGGCGTTCAGGTTGACCAAGGGCATCCCATAGCAAGTTCTCCCTGATGGGGTCTCTCCAAGACGTGTGGGGTTTCGGGTCCTCAAAAGATCTCGTCGGCGTGTCTTGCGTATCCGGTGAGACTCCTCTGGCAATATTGGCTTGCTTATCACACTCGACACCAGGGTACACAGTGGCATGTTCGTGTGCAAACAGAAATCCAATTAGCTTTGTAACAAGTAAGCTTAGCTTTAATTTATCAATAATGAAGTTGTTGACTGCAGATCTATTCTTCCCAGCCCAGGTAGGATGAGAGGGTGCCCAAGCCCGAGGTGTAAATTGTTAGAGGCCATATTAGGAGCAATGGAAATATTCTTAATTTGATTATGAGAATTTTGATTGTTGCATTTACTAAAGAGGATGGAAGATTTACTCCAATTTGGTGTTTGCCTAGAAATATCACAAGAAATATAATGATATGCGCAAAAACGGAGGCATCATTATTATCCGTGCTACCGCAAACAATCAAGTAATTCACAAACATCGGCGAATGTTGGGGACCAGAGGGGCCAGTTGGATACCTTACAGACGGTTAGAATTAAATGCTTCTTGTAGACAAAGTGACAGTGCATTTACAACAAGAGTGAAAAGATACGGCGATAACGGACAATCTTTTCGGATACCTTCGAGTGCCACAAAAGCAGTGAATAGGTTGGGCATTAGTGTTAACGGCAAAGGAGACATATGTCATGGATTGAAAAATTAAGTTTATGAAATGACAATGAAACCCTTTACAGTCCAGGTCAGCCGCCACGCCTCTGCCAGTACATCAGTGTACTTCCATGCCATTGCCAATGGACACCGTAGGCGTTGCACCGTTTCAGTGCTTTGGGATGGACCTAGGTTGCTCCATGAAAAGGTTGAGACAACTTTTACAAAGATCTATTCCAGTGACAACCTAGGGGAGGGGTGGGGCTGCACCCAGACACGTGGACTCGGGACGACAAGGTAGAATGCCCTCCTCCTCCCTTACATGAAAAATGATGTTGAAGCCACTATCTTGTCCATGCGTCTGGATTCGGCGCTTGCTCCCGATGGTTTGCATGTATGATTCTTTTTGAAATTTTGGAGTCCCATCAAAGGGGTGGTGATGGACATTTTCCATGATTTCTATGTCGGGGTGCTTGACGCCTCATGTTTCAACTATGGTGTCCTAGTGTTAATCCCAAAGGTAGTTCGAGTGACGGATATTTGATAGTTCAGGACAATCATGGTTATTAACGTGGTCTCTCATATCCTAGCTAAAGTGCATGCCATTAGGGTGGCTCCTATTATGGCTAGGATTATCCATCCAAACCAATCAACCTTTATCTGCCCTACTTCTAACAATCAAGTAATTCACAAACATCGAGAAATGTATTGGGGGGGGGGCAGAGGGGCCAGTTGGATACCTTCCAAACAATTAGTATTAAAGGCTTCTATTAGATAAAGTAACAGTTCATTGACAACAAGGGTGAAAACATACGACGATAAGAGATAACCATGTCAGATACCTTTGAGTGCCTCAAAAGTGGTGAAAAGGTTGGGCATTAATGGCAACAACAAAGGAGACATACCTCTGCCAGTGCATTTGAAATTAAGTTTATGAAATGACAGTGGAACCCTTTACAGTCCAGGTCAGACGCCATGCCTCTGCCAGTACATCAGCGTATTTCCATGCCATTGCCAATGGTCACCGTAGGTGTTGCACCATTGCAGTGCTTTGGGATGGACCTAGGTTGTCTTTGCACACGAACACGCCAGTGTATCCTTGACGTCGAGGGTGATACACTGCAGCTCACGTTGAAATAGGTCGCAATTTTGGATCCGCGACTCTTCTGGCTATGATGACTTCTATGTAGGACAATGATTTGGCAAGACCATGAACTAGATGACTTTTTGTCCGTGATCAAGAATCTTAATCTAGCTGGTGATTGGATCCCGGATGAAAAGAAATCCCGTGGGGCACCGAGATTTTTTTGTTACCGCAGTAACAGAAAAAATACAAGGCGGTTACCGAACGAATTTTTTGAATGAATTTGAATCTGGAAAAAAATCATGCAAATTCAAAAATTCAGGATTTCTTACCCGGTAAGGTGATTTTTCATGAGGTACTGGGATTTGCGGTTACCGCCTGGTAACCAATTTTTTCGCTCGGTACCGAAAACCTTAGCAGCAGGTAGATCTGCGTGTAAAAACATTATTATATCTATATGTATAACGTTCATGGAACGGTACAACAAATGTGCAAGCCAACAGGCACGTAAGGTAAACAATCTCAAGGAATTAGGCCTGCTTTTCATATATACTTTGAGAAGGACAACACAAAGCCCAATCTTCTTGACTGCACAAACACATATTCTAGAGTGGGTGAAGACCACCATATACCTTTTTTAAGAAAAGGAGGATAACCCCTGGCCTTTGCATCGAGCCATGCACACAGCGACCACCATATACCCTAAGATGAAAACACTCTCGGTGCACCCACGCAAGAAAACATATCAAAACATTTGAAAAAATCTAAAACTTCGTGAAAATGATCATCAACAAATGTTATGGGGGCTTACAAAATTTGGTGGCCAAATAACATTCGAGGAGCTCTCTACAAAAAAGACAAAATCATTGAAAATTAGTCAAAACGTACGTGCACTGTTTGAACAGATTTTGCAATTTTGTCTTTTTTGTAGGGCGCTTCTCGAATGTTATTTGACCACCAAACTTTGCAAGCCCTCATAACATTTGTTGATCATCATTTCCACGAAGTTTCATATTTTTGTGAAATGTTTTGATATATTTTCTTGCATGGATACACCATGGGTGCATCGAAAGTGGGTACAGCCACTACTTTTCCTTTTGACATTTCTTTGCAGATGAAGTTCACAATAAGTATCCTTTAAACCTTTACCAATTACCACCAAGGATGTAGATTATTAACTACTACTCGAGCACTTGTTAAACTGTTCGGCAAAAACTGAATGCTAATGATATAACCCTGTGAAGAATAGTTAAGACAGAATCAGCTAAATGCCAATGAGGAGAAGGTTCACATGTCGATGCTCCACCACACATCTCGAATGGCTGGATCATTTCAATCCATGGTCGGGAGGTAGATACGGTGAAAACTGTTCACGGTCAGCGTCCTACGGCAGGTAGGGCACTTGCTCTGAGCCTGGATGGAGGCCTCGATACACTTCTGACAAAAGATGTGGCCGCAGATAGTCGACGACGCATCGACCAACTCGTTCGTGCAGACTGGGCAGCTGAACTTTGGTTCCTTTGGGAGATCCTTCGAAGGTGCAGGGCATGCCTGAGTTACCTTAGGCTGTGGTGTTTAGCCAAGCATTAGGAATATAGTAACTAGAGTACCATATTTGGTATTGGTAAAGCATAAGCATAGTGTAGAGTTCTTACCAAGAGTTTGTTGGTTTCAGGCCGACCATGTTGTGTAGGGAGTATCCCCTGAGACAACATTGTGTTCACATGCTCATTAGGAGCTCCCCCTGGAAGAAGGACAACAGTACAAATCAGTATATGAGAAAATACGGTCAGGCAAATTAGAAGAAAAAGACCCTCCAAGACTAAATAGTCTATTTGGAAGATGTCATAGATGAATATGGGAAAACACTGTGGGACTGATCATTGTCAGATCACATTTCGAACTGATACTATGTCATACTCAGAAAAAGAATGGAAATTAAGAGTCAGAAAGAGCATATTGCCAAATTCTGATAATACAACTTTCAGTTTTACATTTTACTTGAAGCACTTCTTTCACAGAATAGCTACTTCGGGGATGGGGTTTTTTCTGAATAGAAAGGCTAAACACAAGTTGACTTTTGTCAATTTTGGTGCTGTCATTGGATTTCTAGGCTAGAAGCCCCACAGCATGCCTACAGAATAATTTCAATTTAAAGTAACAGCCCTAAGGATATGATATGAGCACACTATCAGTAAAACTATCGGTACCTTGCAGGGAGGTACCACTATTGGCACTCGGTGGAACCAAGCCGGCACCAGATGAAGGATCCATGTTGTATGGTAGATAAGACATTGTACAAGTTTCACTTGCGCCTTGCGTGATACCAGGTGTCGGAATCATCATCCCACAGCAAGTGGAAGATGCTATCTGTCTTGACAATTGTTGGTTTTGTCGATGTTGTCAGCTCTCAGCACTAAAGGTCCTGCCAGCAAACATCACGAGTGGCTCAATTGGCCCTTTCGCCGTTTTGTAGTACTCCATCTGTCCAAAAAAGGAGGAGACAGCAAACATTATTTTTGCTCGGAAATGAACATGGTTGGTCGAAACCAATCTACGTATACAAAAGAAACAGAAAATAGAGCAAGACCTTGTTTGGGAATTTTCTATACAAGGTATACTCCAGCTGCTTCCCAAACCCTGGCAGCAGACGCCGCCGGTTAGCTGGCAATAGTCTCGTTTCTATATACTGTAATCCGCGAATTCAAGAGCAGCTATCAAATAAAAGAAAAATGTCCCGCAATAATAGCGGACGAAATCACTATTCTGACCCTTTGAACGAACTTTGTCACCAAATAAACTCGACGTGAAAGTATTTCACGGTCTGACCCTTCTAACAACGCCACAGCCCGCGGCGTTTCCTCTTAAGAAAGAAACGCCGAGGTAGTTAGCATTTCTGATCAAAAAAGAAATGCCGAGGTAGCTAGCGTTGCGGACCAGGTAAGAAACGCCGAAGGCGCTGGCGTTTCTGGCCATCACAGAAACGCCAAAGAACCATGGCGTTGCTGCCCTTTTTTATGTGCATGTGAAACGTGGATGAACAACCTAATTAATAAGGCTAATTAATTATGACCAAACAAGGCAGCAACGCTATGGTCATTGGCGTTTCCATGATGGGCTGCAACAACAGCGCCTTCGGCGTTTCTTACCTGGTCCGCAACGCTAGCTACCTCGGCGTTTCTTTTTTGGTCAGACACGCTAGCTACCTCGGCGTTTCTATGTTACTCCAGATAATGGCGCGCAGCGTGACAAACTCGGGATCGGCCGCTACGGCGAGGCTTGCCATGCTCCGCATCTGCGGTGGCTGCGGCGGCATCCCGCCAGCGCCACCGCCGACCTGATGCTTCTGCGCCGTCTGCCGCACGTTCATCTTCGCCGGCGGGGGTAGGACCGTAGGGCAGGAGGGCTCACCTGAGTAGGAAAAAGGAAGGGGTCGGACTACCTGTGCCACGGTCAAACTGGTCATGGTCGGCCGGACGTAACTGCCTTGGTGTCACAGAATCGCCCTACGCGCGGGTGCATGTTATTCACGGGAGCCACTGGTTAATGAGTGCTCTTTCAGAAACCTCGCAACGATCAACGTCACTTGACGCGCTTTCACCCATTCGCCACGTGTCGCACTCTGGTTGCTATTTTCGGATTTATTTTTTTTCGCACAAGTTTTCGGCTATTTAAACGGTCTTTTTTAGTTTTTTCGATGTTTTGGTTTTTCCACCGGTCTTCCTTAGCTTTTCGATCAAACAAAAAAATCGAAAAGAAAAATTGTATGCAAAAAAATGCGTTTTTATTTTTTTCTTTCGCGAGAGTAACGGTTTTGCTTCCATGAGAGTCACGGTTTTGCTTTCGCGAGAGTCACTGTCATGCCTCTCGAAAAGGAAAAAAAACGTGTTTTCTGTTTTTTTTTCTTTTGCGAGAGTCATGGTTTTGCTTCCGCGAGAGGCACAGTTGTGCTTTCGGGAGAGTCACGGCCGTGCCTCTCGGAAACGGAAAAAACGCGTTTTTTGTTTTTTTTTCCTTTCACAAGAGTCGCGGTTTTGCTTCCGCGAGAGTCACGGTTGTGTTTTCGCGAGAGTCATCACTACTAGGGAAAAGCCTAGCAGCAGCGCAGGTTTTAGGCCTATCAGTAGCGCGGGTTGATGTGCTACTGATAAGGCGCTACAGCTAACATATAGCAGTAGCGTGCCTCCGCCCGCGCAACTGCTAAATCGTCTTAGTAGTAGCGTGTTCCTGAAGGTGCGCTACTGGTAATTAGTAGTAGCGCTTCTTCCTGCCCGCGCTGCTACTATTATTTCGTATTTTATTTCTTTTTTATTTCATGTTGTATTCGTACACCTTTACACAAGCTTTCATACAATAGGAATTTAGAAATTGTTTTGAAATCATAATGAGTTATTACATCACGGGGTGAAAGAACCGTGGACTAGTTTCAAGTGGATGGACATCCACTTGAAACTAATCTGCGGTTCTTTCACCCCGTGATGTAATAAATATCATCATCATCATCATATCATTAACAACTTATCATCATAATACATCATTGTCATATAACACCTCCTTAAGATCATCATTTTCATCAATGAGAGATCACATAGCAAATTGGTCATTAGTCATAATCACAAGTACTCCTCGTCACCAACTCTAACACATTGTATCACATAATAAACATATTGTACCTCATAGGACCTACTACATTCTCTTAGGATCTACTATATTCTCTAAGATAAAATAGCAAAAGACAAGATAGCCCCTGGCTCTCCATTATGGAGAATGCAAATTATCCTGTCTCCAATTCTTGCCTTTCGGTTAATGTTGCTTCCAAGAACCTCCTTACGAATGTCCAAACATTTTTTCCACTCTTTGATTAGCATGTGTTCTGTCAGGACCCCGATTCCAAGTCACATCGATCTAGTCGGTAACACCTCATATCACTTTGCGGCCTCACGCACGGTATTCCCACGGGTGTCGCCTTACCATGGCCCGGGACCGTTTGCGCATTTTGGCTCACGTATATGATAGTGTCACTAGCATCCATATGACAGAGAAGCCAGGCCGATATGGCTAGTCGTGAACCCAAAGCGGCACTAACCTATGGGGACAGGCATACATGAATCACATCGAGCATGTCGGTCAGCAGCGTGTGAATCCGGGCTGTAGCACTGGGCTAACAGGACTCCGGGAACCCGGGCTGTAGCAGGCTAGGCAGGACTCCGGATGTCACCACGTGACATTTCCCCGAAGGGACAGACACAGGAACGAAGTGAAACACATGCCGGCCAGTCAAGTGTCCTGAGTAGTAGTGCTGGGCTAATAGGACTCCGGTGAACCGGGCTGTAGCGGACTACTATGGCTCATGGAAGCACTAGACTTGATTATTATTTCACTAGTAGCCATGATTAGATCATTATTTTTCGAGAAAATCCAGGCCACTCGATATTTCCTACATATTCTAGCACAAGTCATGCCAGAATTCACGGAAAAATCTGGAATGACCTTTGCTAAAAAGGACATATCGAGCATATGAAATTTGCCAGAACGGAAATTAATCAACACTCCGGCAAAACATAGGCCACTCGGAGGTGTAACCAAAACATGACCGGGCACTCCGGCAAAACAAGCGCCTGAAACTCATAAAGGACTCATATTGACATGGAGATTTTCCTGGTCTCACCTCGAGGTCGGAGGGGGTCAGTGACGGGGACGACGGTGGGGATGATGGAGGGGCTCCTTGATTTCTGCAAAAGCAAAAACCCTATTAATTCAACTAGTACATCCCGAATAATTGCTTAAACTAAAAAATAACAACAAATATGACATGTTCAACTAGTTCTATTAATTCAACTAGTTCTTACTAAATATAAACTTACTATAAATAGAAAAAAAACTAGTTCTTTCTAAAAATAAAGTAGTTCAACTAGTTATTTTAATTTTCCTACTAAAAATACATTAGTTCTATTAATTCAACTAGTTTATTAATTTACTTACTAAACTAGTTCAACTAAAACTAAACTAGTTCAACTAAAACTAAACTAGTTCTATTAATTCAACTCGTTCTTACTAAATATAAACTTACTATAAATAGAAAGAAACTAGTACATCTACTACTACTAATTAACATCTACTACTACATCTACTACTAATTAACATCTACTACTGCTAATTATACAACTAGTTTACCATCACTACTACTAATTAATATCTACTACTACTAAAAATCATTATCTATGAACCCTAAATTACATCTACTACTACTAAAATCATCTACTAACTAAGCAAAGAGAGAGGGGGTGGGGGAGGGGTGGGGGGCTTACAGAGAGGGGAGAGACGGTGGCGGGGAGGTGCGGGCTCAGGATCGGGAGGCGGCGGTCCTGGGCGGGCTCGGGCAGCGGCCGTGAGGTCGAGGGCGGCGACGGTGAGGTCGAGAGCGGCGGCGGGCGGCGGCGGTGAGGTTGAGGGCGGGCTCGGGCGGCGGCGGTGAGGGGAGGCTCGGGCGGCGCGGCGCGACAGGAGCAGGGGAACAGGGGGAAATGAGGACTTAGCGAAATTTTGAGCCGGGGGTGGTGGTTAAGTCGAACTAGCAGTAGCGCTCGTAAGGAAAACGCGCTATACCTAACTTATCTATAGCGCGTTTTACATAAAAATGCTACTGCTAATGGAAGCAGTTATTTCTTTTGTTTATCCCAAAATCAGTAACGCTTTGTCCTGAAAAAACGTTGTAAGTCTAAGCAATGTGAAAACATCAAAAATATACATTGGTAATCATTGATCTTTTTGTGTAGAATCTAAATAGTCAACATGAATCTTCATTGTACCTATATAGGTACATGCGAGGATTCATATTGCAGCTACAAATCATACACATATAGTTCAATGAAGACCAAGTGCTCGAGATAGGTTGAGAAGTAATATATTTAAGGTGGTAAACACCTTGTTCGCTTAGCAGTATGGGACTAAACTTAATTAGTTGCGGTGATACTTAGCAGCAGCGAGTTTTTAAGAAAAACGATGCTACTAAGTACTTTAGCAGTAGCGCGTCCCCCGGAAGGTCGCTACTACTATATCTAGCCAGGAGGCAACACCGTGGCAAATATAGTAGTAGCGCTTGTTCCACATAGAGCGCTACCGCTACTTAGATATTAGTAGCGCTGCTCTCTGGAGCTAGATACTGCTAATTAGCAGTAGCGTCTGTTTTTAAACCACGCTACTGCTAAGATTCTGTGTATAAGGTTTTCCCTAGTAGTGCATGGTCGTGCCTCTTGGAAACGAAAAAACGTGTTTTCTGTTTTTTTTCCTTTCGCAAGAGTCACAGTTTTGCTTTTGCGAGAGGCACAGGTGTGCTTTCGCGAGAGTCATGGCCGTGCCTCCTCGTAAACAGAAAAAAATGTGTTTTCTCTTTTTTTCACTTCCGCAAGAGTCACGGGTTTGCTTCCGTGAGAGACACGATTGTGATTTCGTGAGAGGCACAGGCGTGCCTCTTTCGGAAAGGGAAAAAACCAGTGCTCCCGGTTCGGTTTTCATCCATTTTTTTGTGAAAAAAAGATCGTCAAAACCTATCAACATGGGATTTAGTTTTGAAAATCTCGACGCGAGGAATCGAACGGTGAAAGCGGTTTGAGATTTGGATGCACGGTTTGAGAGATAAAGCATTTTGAATAAACGAATCTACGAAAAGAAAGAAAACTTCTAGGTTGGGACAAGTGACGCACACGCATATGCGCCACTTGTTGCAACCTGAGGAATTGAAATAATCCTTGCAACAGTACTCCTCAACTAGTGATTTTGCTTATTCACCGCGGGAGAAGGCGGCAAATAGAATCCGCGATGCCCACAACCTAGCCTTTTTTCTTTGTTCTTTTTAAAGAAAACGACCACTGCCTACCCTACTTGGCCTGGCCCAGTTGGTTTTTTTTATGCAACCACATATTTCATTAGGCAATTTGTTCACAAAGATTACACATATGGTCATCATAAGAGACAAACATGTTTTCAAGCAACTTTGCACAAAGCATTCCGTAAGAAATAAAATTACTATTCCACCCTTGCAGAAACTTGTGCCTCGCCGAAACATAATCCATAAACGTCCTCCGTCGTCATCATGGCAACGCCCAAAAAAGAGAAGAACAACCGCCATACCGAGATCCGGGAGAGCACAGTCACATACAAAGATGTTTTACGAGCCGATGAACCAGGCCGCCGCAAGTGACAAGACCGAGACTTTGTGGCACGTCGGTCGGGGATCTTCCCCGTGGTCACCAGATCTCGACGCCGTTGACTTCATCCGATGTAGTCAAAGAAGAGGAACGCCGCCGCCTGCCGTCATCCACACACCCAACTGCAAGACAACAAACACAACTACAACAGTCGACATGACCGCCACCCGTGAGAGTGTCGACAGCCGACCACCAGACACGAATTTCGTCGGATCCAGAGATCGACGAGACGACCGGGCCACCTGCACCCCGACGCCACCGGTTGAAGCGACAACGAGATGGAGGAAGAGCAGAGGCAGATTATTCCGACGCGACGCCGTCTCCTCCATGGTAGCAGCGACCCTAGAAAGCACTAGGCCAACCCAAACTAAAGCCAGAACCTAAGCACCAGGGTCCCCACCCCCTCCCGTCGCCAGAGCGACGAACGGAGGAGGCAGGGACCGACGGGCAACGGCTTGGCCGACGAAGTTGCAGACAGAGGGATCGCCTCCTGATCGCCCTCTGGAGCGGTTACAGGAGCGAAGCGCACTTCTGCCGTGACTGGATCACGTCAAATTGGGTTTTTGTTAATGTTTCCTGTTCGCTGCTGCAGTTTTTTTGTTCTGGTTTTGTTTCATTTTTTCCCCTTTTTGTTCTTTTTTGTACATGGTGCATAATCGTTTAATGTGCGGTGAACAATTCTTAAGTTATACAATGACCATTTTTTTCTCGCCAGCAAAAAAATATATATGGTGAATATTTTTTTAGTATACACTATTTCTTAAAAATATATACCAAACAATTTTATAAAGTTACATTTTAGGGTTTTAAATATTTATCCCTATAAAAAAAACCCTTTTTCAAGGAAAACCGGCCTAAAATCGAAGGAAAAAACAACTACTCCCACGAGAGTGGCCCGACCTATTTGCCCTAGCTTTCATCTGGACTCTCTCCTATGTGACGCCAACGGGGCATCCAATAGGAGGTCCCCTACACATGGTGCCACGCGGAAGAATACAACTTGTTCCTCGTGATAAATTTGACGTTCTTGTTTTTCCCTCTTGCGTTTGCATAGTTCACTCAATTTCATCAAAAAATCCATTATTGGATAACTCACATTCAACTTCAAAATGATTTAGTTGAGCATATGTGGACTCACATAGGCAACAACCAATAAATGTATCTGCTCTTTTTCTTTCAATGTATTTGGTACAATTTTAAATTCATTTGGTTGTAGACTATGAGATTTTTATTTATTATGATGTAAAAATATGTGACTTGTTTGTTTAATCATGTGCAATGTTTTATTTTATTTGTTTGTTTGATTAATATGCAATGAATATCCAAACTGAGAAAAATTGACAAAAAGAAAAACAGGCGAGGCAGGCCAAACGGGTCGGTCGGTTGGGCGCATTGCCTAGAAATGCATGGGCAAGGGTGGACGCCGCCCTTATAGCCGACCCAAACAAACAAAAAAGGACAATTCCACATTGTTTGCGTTGGCGTGTTGGAGTTGGCCTAATTCAGTCGCTTCCTTTGGACCGGTTCAACATGGCAACAGTTCATCAGATGAGAAAAAGACATCATAGAAAAATTAGTGCCGGTCGAGTACCCTTTAGGACGGGAATGGGCCGACCCAGACCTGCCCTTGGACCGGGCCCTTTGGTCCCCAGGCCAATATGAGAGGCCACATGTTGACCCATATAAAGAATAGTCAGTGGCCTTGTTGGCCTGGTGGGTATTTCGGGTAGACCCAAATTCTTGATTTACATTGTCTTGTGAACAAACAAGTGTTAAAATTAGGCATGGTTTAATGGAATCCGACTAGTGCAAGAATTAATAAGATTTCTAATACGTGGTTAATAGAAAAAATCAAGCCTTCTACTTGTGATTTTGTACATGTGCATCTTGCCGAAATATATGAAGGCAATTTTGTTGTTCATAGATGAAGAGTTCGTCGGAAATTATACGATCGACTACGCCGTAAAATCGGGTCCTACGTCAATGTCTACGTGACAAAGATTGTAACTACTGTGAGATATAAGACTATAAGGTGGGCAAACCTGCGAATCAATCTGTGGTTGAGTTGGTTAGGTGGACAGTGGTATCCCCAACCCATCAGGGTTCAAATCCTGGCGCTTTCAGTGGAAGGAGACGTTCCCGTCGACGACGAAGCGCCTACGGTGACTTCGTAAATCTCAAGATGATACGCCGGCTCAGTCTCTCGGAGGTGCTCATAAAAATAGGGTGTGCGTGTATGCATTCATAGGGGTGAGTGTATACGCGTGTATATGAGCGTTTGTGTCTGTACTGATGCTAAAAAAAAGGTGGGCAAACCCGGCTGACCCAGCTTGTCAGCAGGTGCCGACTCTGTTGATTCAAATCTTGTTTGAGACCGACCCACATGACTGATTGGGCTCAAATTATTGAGTCGGGTCAGGGTCAGCGACCAGGCATGCTGGCTCGGCCCATTACCATCCTCAAGTACCCTACTTCTAATGTTATTCCTAGACTTCACCATAGGTTCCTGTTATGAATCTTAAGCTTTGGTATTGTCGCCCAGCTCCATTACTTGTATCGTGCGCTGTTTCTTTGCTGTGGCAGATGCAAGAGTACAGTCAGGTAAACCACAAGATTATATATGTGTATATGCGATAAAAGAAAATATTGCAACAAAAAGATAACATTCCCGGTAACCTTTTTTCAGCTCCCTGGGAATATTTCAACATGGCACCCGCAGGGTATGGATATGGGTAATGGGTGCCCAAACCGACACCCGTCTCAATATTTTTTGCCCAAACCCGTACCCGCACCCGCACCTCGGGTTTTAAATTGTTCCCATACCCGTACCCGGCCGGGTACGGGTACTACCCGCGGGTGAAAATACCCATCTCAACATTTATATTTCAACATGTTCAATGTTGACTAAACAATCATCAAGACATTCAAATAATCCATTCATACATCATACACATTCATGCATAGTAGAAATTAAAAAGAAAGTGTCAAGTGTGAAGTGCAAAATTATTCACCAAATGGCGCGCTTCTCATGCTTCACCCTTTTCATTGGTGGAGCATATGTGTTGCTCGTCGGAGTAGTCGGACGTTGCATAGGGCAGCCATGACCATGATCATGCCCCACCTTGTAGTCGTCGTGGCACCTAGTCATTTTCCCTTTTGAATGTGGATGGAGGCGCGAGGATAGAGACGACAACAAATATACTTGACAAGTTATACTTAGCGCCTAGTAGCTTAGATTTTTTTTCTCAATCTAGTCAATGACACATGGGACCTACTTGACATAGTGTAGTAGTATACGGGTTTGCGGGTTCACGAGTATGAGTATTGCCTTTCGGTACCCATACCCACCATACCCGATGGGTACAATTTTTCCCCATTTAGAAACCCATGGATATTTTTATTTCTCATACCCTTACTCTAATAAGGTTTTTACCCGCCGGGTTCGCGGGTAGCGGGTACCCATTGCCATGTTGAGTAACGTTCCTGGAGCCTACGCTTAGCTTGCCATTCCCAGCCTTATGCTGCTTTCCAAGCCGAGCGTGCGATGGGGCTTTTTTGGAAAAGGAGGTTAAACCCTCGGCCTTTGCATCAATCGATGCATGTAGCCATCTTTATTAATTATTTCACAAAGGCCTGGTAAACATATATCAATCTATCCAAAGCCACCACTCACATCTACAAACTAGATAATGTGGAGTGCTCTCACTCTCCATATCTAAAACCGGTGTCGTCGTCGATCCATCCACATAACATATCGGGATCAACAGCCGGTGCAGCCTACCTAAAGCGCATACCACATACACACGTTATGTGCCATGGAGCCTGGCTTGCAAATTTAAACTCATAGGGTTTTGCTGGTTTGAATGCCTCATTGGTACTTCTTGCCTTATAAGTTCGGGCCTCCTGAACTGCTCTCTTTTAACAGTTCCAACAGGAGTACATGACTAGTAAGTTCTGGTTTTGACATAGTTGAATGATTGGCAGGCTTCCTGCCATTGTTTTCCCTCCTGTTTCGAAAGGCGCCCATCCTTGTTATTTCTCAAGTCTATCAAAGTACTTCTTTATGATATTTATCATACAAAATAACCGAAGGATGACTTGGACTGTTCAAAGAGATCACAGGATAGTACCAATACTATAATGTTAGTTATAATACAAAATTTTCATCAGCCCCTTAACCTGCAAGGGCGACATTGGTACGTAGTAAGTACAGACCCATTCATCAACCAAGTTTTCCAATCTCTGAAACAGAAGAAGACACCGAAGATGTCAACAATTGTTTGCAAGATTGGTTTTGAAACTGTTCGCACACGAACATGTCACCGTATACCCTCGTCGTCGGGGCTGATGCACCGCAGCTCACGTCGAAGGAGACCGTCCAGAAGAGTGGTACGCAAGCAATCCGGCAGGCACTTTTGAAGACCCGAAACTCCACATGCCCGGGAGGGACCCCGTCAGGGCGCGTGGCGGCCATGGGCTGCCCTAGGTCAATCTGATCGCCCCTAGGGCCTCAAGGTTCGCCGCTCTGCAATGAAGAAGAACAAGCAAAGAAGAAGAAAGAAGAACAAGGGAGAGAGATAAAATAAAGGGTAAAAAGTGGTAGATGTGTTTGTTCGATTGTGTGTTGTTCAATCAGCTGTCACCCCTTAGGTATATAAGAGGCGGTTGGACTTCCCATAGAAGAAAAGGACTCCAATCTTGGGGATCGTAGCAGAAATTTAAAATTTTCTATGCATCACCAAGATCAATCTATGGAGTCATCTAGCAACGAGGGAGAGAGGAGTGCATCTACATACCCTTGTAGATCGCGAGCGGAAGCGTTCAAGAGAACGGGGTTGATGGAGTCATACTCGTCGTGATCCAAATCACCGATGATCCTAGCGCCGAACAGACGGCACCTCCGCGTTTAACACACGCACGGAGCGGAGACGTCTCCTCCTTCTTGATCCAGCAAGGGGGGAGGAGAAGTTGATGGAGATCCAGTAGCATGACGGCGTGGTGGTAGAAGCAGCGGGATTCCAGCAGGGCTTCACCAAGCGCTACTGGAGGAGGAAGAGGTGTCACGCGAGGGAGAGGGAGGCGCCAGGGCTTAGGGTGCGGCTGCCCTCCCTGCCCTCCACTATATATAGGGGCTAGGGGGGCGCATGCCCCCTTGGAGATCCCATCTAGAGGGGGGCGGAGGCCCCTGGGGCGGCGGCCCCTCAGGGGCAATGGCCCCCTTAGGGTTTCCAACCCTAGGCGCCTTGGGCCCTTGGGTGGGGCGCACCAGCCCACCAGGGGCTGGTTCCCACGCCACTTCAGCCCATGGGGCCCTCCGGGATAGGTGGCCCCACCCGGTGGACCCCGGGACCCTTCCGGTGGTCCCGGTACAATATCGGTGACCCCCGAAACTCTCCCGGTGGCCGAAACTGGACTTCCTATATATAAATCTTTACCTCCGGACCATTCCGGAACTCCTCGTGACGTCCGGGATCTTATCCGGGACTCGGAACGACTTTCGGTTAACTACATACTAATATCTCTACACTCTAGCGTCACCGAACCTTAAGTGTGTAGACCCTACGGGTTCGGAAGACACGTAGACATGACCGAGACAACTCTTCGGTCAATAACCAACAGCAGGATCTGGATACCCATGTTGGATCCCACATGCTCCATGATAATCTCATCGGATGAACCACGATGTCGAGGATTCAATCAATCCCGTATACAATTCCCTTTGTCTATCGGTACGATACTTGCCCGAGATTCGATCGTCGGTATGCCGATACCTTGTTCAGTCTCGTTACATCAAGTCTCTTTACTCATTCCCATAACACATCATCCCGTGAACAACTCCTTCATCACATTGAGCTCATTATGATGATGTCCTACTGAGTGGGCCCAGAGATACCTCTCTGTCATACATAGTGACAAATCCCAGTCTCGATTCGTGCCAACCCAACAGATACTTTCGGGGATACCCGTAGTGTACCTTTATAGCCACCCAGTTACGTTGTGACGTTTGGCACACCCAAGGTACCCTTACGGTATCCGGGAGTTTCACAATCTCATGGTCTAAGGAAAGGATACTCGACATTAGAAAAGCTTTAGCAGACGAACTACACGATCTTGTGCTATGCTTAGGATTGGGTCTTGTCCATCACATCATTATCCTAATGATGTGATCCCGTTATCAATGACATCCTATGTCGATGGTTAGGAAACCGTAACCATCTATTGATCAACGAGCTAGTCAACTAGAGGCTCACTAGGGACATGTTGTGGTCTATGTATTCACACATGTATTACGATTTCCGGATAACACAATTATAGCATGAACAATAGACAATTATCATGAACAAGGAAATATAATAATAACCATTTTATTATTTCCTCTAGGGCATATTTCCAACAGTCTCCCACTTGCACTAGAGTCAATAACCTAGTTACATTATGATGAATCGAACACCCATAGAGTTCTGGTGTTGATCATGCTTTGCACGTGGAAGAGGTTTAGTCAACGGATCTATGACATTCAGGTCCGTATGCACTTTACAAATCTCTATGTCTCCATCTTGAACATTTTCACGAATGGAGTTGAAGCGATGCTTGATATGCCTGGTCTTCTTGTGAAACCTGGGCTCCTTGGCAAGGGCAATAGCTCCAGTGTTGTCACAAAAGAGAGTCATCGGACCTAACGCATTGGGAATAACTCCTAGGTCGGTAATGAACTCCTTCATCCAGATTGCTTCATGTGCTGCCTCCGAGGCTGCCTTGTACTCCGCTTCACATGTAGATCCCGCCACGACGCTTTGCTTGCAACTGCACCAGCTGACTGCCCCACCATTCAAAATATACACGTATCCGGTTTGTGACTTGGAGTCATCCAGATCTATGTCGAAGCTAGCATCAACGTAACCCTTTACGACGAGCTCTTCGTCACCTCTATAAACAAGAAACATATCCTTAGTCCTTTTTAGGTACTTCAGGATATTATTGACCGTTGTCCAGTGTTCCATGCTGGGATTACTTTGGTACCTTCCCACCAAACTTACGGCAAGGTTTACATCAGGTCTGGTACTCAGCATGGCATACATAATAGACCCTATGGTCGAGGCATAGGGGATGACACTCATCTTTTCTCTATCTTCTGCCATGGTCGGGCATTGAGTCGTGCTCAATCTCACACCTTGCAATACAGGCAAGAACCCATTCTTGGACTGATCCATATTGAACTTCTTCAATATCTTGTCAAGGTATGTGCTTTGTGAAAGACCAATGAGGCGTCTCGATCTATCTCTATAGATCTTGATGCCTAATATGTAAGCAGCTTCTCCAAGGTCCTTTATTGAAAAACACTTATTCAAGTAGGCCTTTATGCTTTCCAAGAGTTCTATATCATTTCCCATCAATAGTATGTCATCCACATATAATATGATAAATATTGCAGAGCTCCCACTCACTTTCTTGTAAACACAGGCTTCTCCATAAATCTGCGTAAACACAAACGCTTTGATCACCTCATCAAAACGAATGTTCCAACTCCGAGATGCTTGCACCAGCCCATAGATCGAGCGTTGGAGCTTGCATACCTTGTTAGCGTTCTTATGATCGACAAAACCTTCCAGTTGCATCATATACAATTCTTCCTTAAGGAAACCATTAAGGAATGTTGTTTTGACGTCCATTTGCCATATCTCATAATCATAGAATGCGGCAATTGCTAACATGATTCGGACAGACTTCAGCTTCGCTACGGGTGAGAAGGTCTCATCGTAGTCAACCCCTTGAACTTGTTAATAACCCTTAGCGACAAGACGAGCCTTATAGATGGTTACATTACCATCCGCGTCTGTCTTCTTCTTAAAGAAACATTTATTTTCTATGGCTCGCCGATCATCGGGCAAGTCAGTCAAAGTCCATACTTCGTTTTCATACATGGATCCTATCTCGTATTTCATGGCTTCAAGCCATTTGTCAGAATCCGGGCCCGCCATCGCTTCTTCATAGTTCGAAGGTTCACCATTGTCTAACAACATGATTTCCAGGACAGGGTTGCCGTACCACTCTAGTGCGGAACGTGTCCTTGTGGACCTACGAAGTTCAGTAGCAACTTGATCTGAAGTTTCATGATCATCATCATTAACTTCCTCTCTAGTCGGTGCAAGCACCACAGAAACATTTTCTTGAGCTGCGCTACTCTCCGGTTCAAGAGGCAATACTTCATCAAGTTCTACTTTCCTCCCACTTACTTCTTTCAAGAGAAACTCTTTCTCTAGAAAGGATCCATTCTTGGCAACAAAGATCTTGCCTTTGAATCTGAGGTAGAAGGTATACCCAATAGTTTCCTTAGGGTATCCTATGAAGACGCATTTTTCCGATTTGGGTTCGAGCTTTTCAGGTTGAAGTTTCTTAACATAAGCATTGCATCGCCTAACTTTCAGAAACGACAGCTTAGGTTTCTTCCCAAACCACAATTCATACGGTGTCGTCTCAACGGATTTCGACGGAGCCCTATTTAAAGTGAATGCGACCGTCTCTATAGCATAACCCCAAAATGATAGCGCTAGATCGGTTAGAGACAGCATAGATCGCACCATATCCAATAGAGTGCGATTACGACGTTCGGACACACCATTACGCTGAGGTGTTCTAGACAGCGTGAGTGGTGAAACAATTACACATTTCCTTAAGTGCGTGCCAAATTCGTGACTCAAATATTCCCCTCCACGATCTGATCGTAAGAACTTTATTTTCCTGTCACGTTGATTCTCAACCTCACTCTAAAATTCCTTGAACTTTTCAAAGGTCTCAAACTTGTGTTTCATCAAGTAGAGATACCCATATCTACTTAAGTCACAAGTGAGGGTGAGGACATAACGATAACCACCACGAGCCTCAACACTCATTGGACCACACACATCAGTATGTATGATTTCCAATAAGTTGGTTGCTCGCTCCATTGTTCCGGAGAACGGTGTCTTGGTCATTTTGACCATGAGGCATGATTCACACGTGTCAAATGATTCATAATCAAGAGACTCCAAAATTCCATCTGCATGGAGTTTCTTCATGCATTTGACACCAATGTGACCAAGGCGACAGTGCCACAAGTATGTGGGACTATCATTATCAACCTTACATCTTTTGGCATTCACACTATGAATATGTGTAACATCACGCTCAAGATTAAATAAGAATAAACCATTAACCAGCGAGGCATGACCATAAAACACGTCTTTTATATAAATAGAACAACCATTATTCTCAGATTTAAATGAGTAGCCATCTCGCATTAAACGAGATCCAGATACAATGTTCATGCTCAAAGCTGGTACTAAATAACAATTATTGAGGTTTAAAACTAATCCTGTAGGTAAATGTACAGGTAGCGTGCCGATGGTGATCACACCGACCTTGGAACCATTCCCGGCGCGCATCGTCACCTCGTCCTTCGCCAGTCTCCGCTTATTCCACAGCTCCTGTTTTGAGTTAAAAATATGAGCAACTGCACCGGTATCAAATACCCAGGCGCTACTACGAGCGCTGGTTAGGTATACATCAATAACATGTATATCACATATACCTTTGGTATTGCTGGCCTTCTTATCCGCTAAGTACTTGGGGCAGTTCCGCTTCCAGTGACTATTTCCCTTGCAATAAAAGCACTCAGTCTCAGGCTTGGGTCCATGCTTTGGCTTCTTCCCGGCAACTGGCTTACCGGGTGCGGCAACTCCCTTGCTGTCCTTCTTGAAGTTCTTCTTACCCTTGCCTTTCTTGAACTTAGTGGTTTTATTCACCATCAACACTTGATGTTCCTTTTTGATCTCCACCTCCGTTGATTTCATCATTGAATATACCTCGGGAATGGTCTTTTCCATCCCCTGCATATTGAAGTTCATCACAAAGCTCTTGTAGCTAGGTGGGAGCGACTGAAGGATTCTGTCAACGACCGCATCATCCGGGAGATTAACTCCCAGCTGAGATAAGCGGTTGTGCAACCCAGACATTTTGAGTATGTGCTCGCTGACAGAACTATTCTCCTCCATCTTACAACTGTAGAACTTGTCGGAGACTTCATATCTCTCGACTCGGGCATGAGCTTGGAAAACCATTTTCAGCTCTTAGAACATCTCATATGCTCCGTGCTGCTCAAAATGCTTTTAGAGCCCCGGTTCTAAGCTGTAAAGCATGCCGCATTGAACTAGGGAGTAATCATCACTACGCGACTACAAGGCGTTCATAACGTCTTGAGTTGCTGGGAAAACAGGTGCATCACCTAGCGGTGCTTCAAGGACATATGCTTTCTTGGCAGCTATGAGGATAATCCTTAGGTTACGGACCCAATCTGTGTAGTTGCTACCATCATCTTTCAGCTTGGTTTTCTCTAGGAGCGCGTTGAAGTTGAGGGCAACATTAGCGTGGGCCATTTGATCTACAAGACACATTGCAAAGTTTTAGACTATGTTCATGATAATTAAGTTCATCTAATCAAATTATTTAATGAACTCCCACTCAGATAGACATCCCTCTAGTCCTCTAAGTGATACATGATCCGAGTCAACTAGGCCGTGTCCGATCATCACGTGAGACGGACTAGTCATCATCGGTGAACATCTTCATGTTGATCGTATCTTCTATATGACTCATGTTCAACCTTTCAGTCTTCCGTGTTCCGAGGCCATGTCTGTACATGCTAGGCTCGTCAAGTCAACCTAAGTGTATTGCGTGTGTAAATCTGGCTTACACCCGTTGTATGCGAACGTTAGAACCTATCACGCCCGATCATCACGTGGTGCTTCGGAACAACGGACCTTAGCAATGGTGCACAGTTAGGGGGAACACAATTATTGATATTTTAATGAGGGATCATCTTATTTATGCTACCGTCGTTCTAAGCAAATAAGATGTAAAAACATGATAAACATCACATGCAATCAAATAGTGACATGATATGGCAAATATCATTTTGCTCCTTTTGATCTCCATCTTTGGGGCGCCATGGTCATCATCGTCACCGGCATGACACCACGATCTCCATCATCATGATCTCCATCATAGTGTCTTCATGAAGTTTTCTCGCCAACTATTACTTCTACTACTATAGCTAACGGTTAGCAATAAAGTAAAGTAATTACATGGCGTTTTCATTGACACGCAGGTCATACAATAAATTAAGACAACTCCTATGGCTCCTGCCGGTTGTCATACTCATCGACATGCAAGTCATGATTCCTATTACAAGAACATGATCAATCTCATACATCACATCCTTTTGGCCATATCACATCACACGACATATGCTGCAAGAATAAGTTAGACGTCCTCTAATTATTGTTGCAAATTTTTACGTGGCTGCTATAGGTTTTTAGCAAGAACATTTCTTACCTACGCCAAAACCACAACGTGATATGCCAATTTCTATTTACCCTTAAAAGGACCCTTTTCATCGAATCCGATCCGACTAAAGTGGGAGAGACAGACACCCGCTAGCCACCTTATGCAACTAGTGCATGTCAGTCGGTGGAACCTGTCTCACGCAAGTGTACGTGTAAGGTTGGTCCGGGCCGCTTCATCCCACGATGCCGCCGAATCAAGATAAGACTAGTAACGGCAAGTAAATTGACAAAATCGACGCCCACAACAACTTGTGTTCTACTCGTGCATAGAAAGTACGCATAGACCTAGCTCATGATGCCACTGTTGGGGATTGTAGCAGAAATTTAAAATTTTCTACGCATCACCAAGATCAATCTATGGAGTCATCTAGCAACGAGGGAGAGAGGAGTGCATCTACATACCCTTGTAGATCGCGAGCGGAAGCGTTCAAGAGAACGGGGTTGATGGAGTCGTACTCGTCGTGATCCAAATCACCGATGATCCTAGCGCCGAACGGATGGCACCTCCGCGTTCAACACATGTACGGAGCGGAGACGTCTCCTCCTTCTTGATCCAGCAAGGGGGGAGAAGTTGATGGAGATACAGTAGCACGACGGCGTGGTGGTGGAAACAGCGGGATTCCAACAAGGCTTCGCCAAGCGCTACTTGAGGAGGAAGAGGTGTCACGGGAGGGAGAGGGAGGCGCCAGGCCTTAGGGTGTGGCCGCCGTCCCTCCCCTCCACTATATATAGGGGCTAGCGGGTGCATGCCCCCTTGGAGATCCCATCTAGAGGGGGGGCGGCCCCTCGTGGGGCAACGGCCCCCTTAGCGTTTCCAACCAGGGGGGCGCATGCCCCCTCGGGGGGCAACGGCCACCTAGGGTTTCCAACCCTCGGCGCCTTGGGCCCTTGGGTGGGGCGCACCAGCCCACCAAGGGCTGGTTACCACGCCACTTCAGCCCATGGGGCCCTCTAGGGTAGGTGGGCCCACCCGGTGGACCCCCGGGACCCTTCCGGTGGTCCCGGTACAATACCGGTGACCCCCGAAACTCTCCCGGTGGCCGAAACTGGACTTCCTATATATAAATATTTACCTCCGGACCATTCCAGAACTCCTCGTGACGTCCGGGATCTCATCCGGGACTTCGAACAACTTTCGGTTAACCGCATACTAATATCTCTACAACTCTAGCGTCACCGAACCTTAAGTGTGTAGACCCTACGGGTTCGGGAGACACGTAGACATGACCGAAACAACTCTCCAGTCAATAACCAATAGCGGGATCTGGATACCCATGTTGGCTCCCACATGCTCCACGATAATCTCATCGGATGAACCACGATGTCGAGGATTCAATCAATCCCGTATACAATTCCCTTTGTCTATCAGTACGATACTTGCCCGAGATTCGATTGTCGGTATACGGATACCTTGTTCAATCTCGTTAGGGAAAGTCTCTTTACTCATTCCCGTAACACATCATCCCGTGAACAACTCCTTGATCACATTGAACTCATTATGATGATGTCCTACCGAGTTGGCCTAGAGATACCTCTCCGTCATACGGAGTGACAAATCCCAGTCTCGATTCGTGCCAACCCAACAGATACTTTCGGGGATACCCGTAGTGTACCTTCATAGCCATCCAGTTATGACGATTGGCACACCCAAAGTACCCTTACGGTATCTGGGAGTTGCACAATCTCATGGTCTAAGGAAAGGATACTCGACATTAGAAAAGCTTTAGTAGACGAACTACACGATCTTGTGTTATGCTTAGGATTGGGTCTTGTCCATCACATCATTATCCTAATGATGTGATCCCGTTATCGGTGACATCCTATGTCCATGGTTAGGAAACCGTAACCATCTATTGATCAACGAGCTAGTTAACTAGAGGCTCACTAGGGACATGTTGTGGTCTATGTATTCACACATGTATTATGATTTCCGGATAACACAATTATAACATGAACAATAGACAATTATCATGAACAAGGAAATATAATAATAACCATTTTATTGTTGCCTCTAGGGAATATTTCCAACATCCAAATCATGTCCAAATCTTCCCAAACTTAACCAAACTCGGATTTAGTTAAGTCTGGAACATCAGTTCGGTTTTTAGGTCCCACAGGCCACAAACGACTTCGGATGAAAATGAGCTCAAAATCAAATTTGACCGTTTCGACGAGACGAACAACTTTCATCTTGAAATTTTACGATTCGAAGCCATCTTGAGGGCCGAATCTCTCACGCAAAAACATCCGATTGGTGGCGCTACCCATCAGACACGCGTCTGGTGGGGCGCGCCATATTTTGCCTCCCGGCAGGGCTGCATTCCGATGGTTTTAACTTTTGCATACAAAATCAGATTGGAACAATCTTTATATGTAAATCGACCATTTCGACAAGATGCACAATTTTCGTGTTGAAACGTTTTCTATCAGAGGCCATATTAATTGAGTTTCATGCCATTCTTTAATCTAGTGTCAACATGAGCATCTCTGAACTTTTCATAACTATTGCATAAGAGCTCCGTTTTAGACCATGTTCATATCCATCTTGATCTTCTTAAAGAAATCCATCCAGAGGTGACCTCCAATCATAAGTTTAAATTAGTCTTGATATAACTTAAAGCTACTCTCTATGATTGTGCCATTTTTGAGCGTCAACAGAATCGTGCTAACAACCAATGTACTTTTCTCATTTTCCTTTGCGATGATATGCAAGGTAAATGATGATTATGTATAGCAGTGCATATGGACTGGCACTAATCAAGTTCAGTACACTAGACAAGTAATTTGCCTCATTGAACTCATCAAACTGAAGCATAAAGTAGCTCTATAGTTGAACTAGTTAAAAGTTCATGAAGCGTGATGAATGAGAGTCTGCACGAGGTGGTGAATCTGTTGCGAGTTGTGCTTCCAAAGGCCATTAACAACCCTCCCAATCTCAGTAGCGTACGATGAACAACACCAAAGATAAGCAAACCAACTAGCAATAAAACAAACATACCAGATATCTCATATGCACTAGCAATACTATGTACCTTAAGCATGGAGACGGACAATTGCATCAACTGCAGCCTTCTCGGTGAGTTGAATAGATTAGCTTCTGACAGCAAGACACCACTTGTGTTTTAGTTCAGATCAACGTTAAGTGCTACCTAGAGTTGACAACTAACAACTTCAACAATGAAATAACTGCCCAAATAAAACTAGATACATGATGTTGCTTATGCAAGAGGAGCTCCTTGATGCGAAGGACCTCCCGAACAATCTGTGACTCCTCATTAATCTTGTTGGTGATGGCCTCCAACTCCTCAGCTTCCTGGTCGTCATCTTCAGCTTGGTGATCTTCCTTCGCCCGTATGGCCACATCCTGCTCCTCCTCCTCCTCATTGTTGACAGCATAGTTGTGGGAGTATTAGACAAAAAACTACCAGTTTTGGGGTGATCGTCCCACAGAACTACCACTTTCAAAATTTTGACCGAAAACTACCCTAAAAAGTTGTAGTTTTTAGGGACAAATTACAAAAAGTTGTAGTTTTTAGGGACGAACTACCAACTTTTTTTATGGCCATTTTAGTCGTTTTAAACACGTTTATGACAAGCGAAACCCATCCGTTGGGGCTGATGTGGCAGGGAAGTCAAAGCCATTTATTTTGACTGTTATGTCAAGAAGGGCCCACATCAACCTTCTTCTTCCTCATCCTCTCTTTGTTTTTGGCATTTCCTCGAACACCTTCTGTGCATGGGAGAAAAGCAGGTGAGCTTCACCATTGCACCGGGCGTGGAGGCGGCTGAAGCCATGGCGGATCCAGAACGACTCCGCGAGGCCACCGGCAAGAAGGGCTCATGGTCATGCAGCGCCGCCATGGCGTCCGGATCCAAGGCGTTGAAGGAGTTGACCATGAGGCCGTCCACTTGGGTGAGCATGTGGTCATTGGTGACGAAATGTTGGGTGAAGATGTGCTCCGGGTCGTGCAGCTCCTGCGCGAGGGAGGCTCTGGGGACACCCCACTACGTCGACACCATCTTCCTCCTACGCCGAGCGTCGGCGGGCACGTCGTCACGGGGAATGGACTCCTTCACCTGGCCCTCACACCGTGTTGCATAACCTGGTGCAGCAGGGTGTTGGCGGTCTTGTGGACCATGAACAGAGGCCGCTACGCCTCCGCGCTTTTGGCGCCGAGCTCCACGGCGTGCCACATCAGGCCCGTCCTCGCCTCCTATGACGGCTCCCCATCACCTTCCCCTTTCCTACACCACGTCGGGCCTACCGCCGCATCGGGGACGCTGGGGCAGCACGGGAGCACATTGCTCCTGACTCGCGGCATCCAGCGTCTTGAGTCTAAGACGGTTACTAGTCCCTGCTCAAGCTTAATCTCTAGGAGAATATAGTGGTAACTGCACACGCATGCATAACTCATCAATTACATTACTATAACCTTGACTAATATATAAGGAAACTGAATACGCACAAGACAGTAACACTCACTTGAAGTTGTAAGGAAAGAGTATTATATCTTTGTTTTCATTTATTACCAACGATCGTAGCAAGTTGGCCTTGGTATCTACGACATGAAATTTAACCTGAGTTGCATCTATGAGATATGTGTTAATGAACCCAATATCACCGACTTGTCTTTTCTTCAATTCGGCGATCTTCAATCTGCATAATATACAGTAGCAGGCGACCGTTGTTTTATCGAGGGCCAATTGATTGAAAAACTGAAAGAACTCCTCAAATGGAACAGGCAACAGTTCAATTCCAACAAGGTCATGCTCCTTTTTAACTTTCACATACAAAGTACTCCTCCCCCCAGAGTCTCTACAGATTTTCAAGTACCAATCATGCAATCTTCGCATCATCATTGATAGAGATCTTTCATCTTTGACGAGAGGCTTCTCGTACTCGTATCTTTGTATCTGCAGCTCCATGAAATCATAATGCACATCGTCGGGTAGGTAATCGCCAAGATTGCTATAACCGGGCACCATCCTCGGATCATTAGCGACGTTGTCGCTAGGCACCTTGAGCGGGGGGGCACGATTGCTTCGCTTGTTCACCGAGCTGGGAAATTTGTTTCCCGGCTCCTCGTTCTTTCAGCCTTTGATCACTGACAGTACTTCCCGACCGCTCCGCTTCGGCAAATTCCTTTCCAATAATGCGCTCATAGTTTCCTTTCAGCGGAGACTTGGGTGGTTTTGTCAGGGCAGCTAGAGTGCGCTTCGCTTTCACCAGATCTACCTTCTCCTCCGGAGGTGGATGTTTCTTTGCTTTCACCCCTTCAAAGTAGTTCCTCACTTCTTCTCGTGCGATCTCGGCGTTCTCCTCCAGGGTCCTCTCGTATGGTAACTTCTCTGGAGTCTTCAGAGAAGGACCAAATCTGCATTTCCTCCCGCCTCTGGCTGTACTGCTAGAAACCAGCAGAGCAGACGGAGCGGTTGTCTTCTTTACTTGCTTACGAGGCGGAGGAGAAGGACTACGACGAGCCGGAGCAGCCGGAGCGTCGGCAGGTCTCTTCCGCCCTTGCTGACGAGGCGGAGAAGGAGGAGGCTGGCTGCTCGAGCACGTCGGCGCAGGCGGAGAAGGAGGCGGAGTGCCGCCACGCGCTGGAGAAGGAGCCGGTCGAGTGCCCTGATCGTCACTCGCCAGAGGAGGTGGCGGTGGAGGAGGTGGAGTGCCCTGACTTGCCGGAGGAGGAGGAGGAGGAGGCGGAGGCGTCCAGTTTGGAAGGTTGATGAGCTCCTTCCGCCATAAGCATGGAGTCTTCAGAGCAGACCCCAGCCTAGTCTCCCCTTCACCGGTAGGGTGGTCAAGCTGGAGGTCCTCAAATCCCTCCGTTATTTCATCCACCATCACCCTAGCATATCCTTCTGGAATCGGCCGGCAGTGAAAAGTTGCGCCGGGTTCAGTAGGATAAACAGAGCCAACAGCCGCCTTGACCTTCAAATTCATCCATTGCGTCATAAGGTGGCAATTTTGAGACTCTGTGATAGCATCCATGGGATAGCTGGCGGGAGACGTCAAGGCATGCTCTGGCTGAAGCAGCTCGGTGGAAGCCACGCTGCTTCTCCGCTGAGATGGCGGGGTAGCTTCAGGGGATGCATCGGCAGTACGTTTGCTGCGATTTGCTTCTCGTTCCTCTATTGCTTGTACCCTTGCTTGCAGCGCCTGCATTTGGGTCTGCTGCAATTTTTTCCTCCTCTCATGGGATTTGTAACCGCCTGCGTCCGGAAACCCAACCTTCCACGGAATGGAGCCTGGCATGCCTCGTGTCCGTCCAGGGTGCTCAGGATTCTCGAGGGCCATTGTGAGCTCGTCGTTCTCTCTGTCTGGAAAGAACGTCCGTTGCTGCGCTGCTTCGATATACTGCTGAAGCTTCCTGACTGGTATGTCCATTTGATCATTCGTCCAAATGCACTTCCCTGTTACAGGGTCCAAGGTTCCGCCAGCCCTGAAGAACCAAGTCCGGCAACGGTCTGGCCAGTTCATTGTCTCTGGTTCGATCCCTTTATCAACCAGATCATTCTCAGTCTTGGCCCACTTAGGCCGGGCTACGAGGTAGCCACCTGACCCCGTGCGATGGTGATGCTTCTTCTTCACAGCATTTTGCTTGTTTGTCGCCGACATCTTCTTACTCTTTTCCGATGTCTTGTGGGCCACAAATGCGGGCCAGTGATCTCTGATCTTCTCATATCTGCCCTTGAATTCTGGTGTCTCATTATTTTTGACAAACTTATTCAGCTCTTTCTTCCACCTCCTGAATAGTTCTGCCATCCTCTTAAGAGCAAAAGACTTGATTAATTGCTCTTTAACTGGCTTCTCTGGATTATCCTCTGGCGGTAGGGTGAAATTTGACTTTAGCTCAGTCCAAAGATCATTTTTCTGCATATCATTGACATAAGACACCTCAGGGTCTTCTGTAGCCGGCTTAAAACATTGCTGGATGCTGATCAGGATCTTGTCCCTAACCAAAACCCCGCACTGAGCAACAAATGCGCTCTTTGTCCGGAGGGGTTCAATCGGTTGGCCGTCGGGCGCGATTGCTATGATCTCAAACTTTTCATCCGAGCTCAACTTTTTCTTCGGGCCTCGTCTCTTTACCGAAGTTGTGCTAGATCCGGAGGGCTAGAAAAAAGAACAAAGACTTAATTCATATGTGTACATACAAAACAATGAATGCATCAATTAGCTACTCAGCAGAAGCTTAACTAATATATATACCTGGCCGGACTCGGTTCGGTCACCGGAGACGTCATCACGGTCTCCTTCTTGCACCGGCATTGGGTCACCGGAGCCATCCTCACGGTCTCCTTCTTGCACCGGCATTAGGTCACCGGAGCCATCATAATCATAGCCAGCTGCTTCCAGACCATCGGCGTCGTTGAGAAACAACGAGCAGACGGCATCACTTCCTCGTGCGATTATGTTCCCCAACAACTCTTCTTCTACTTCGTCTCGGGCGGTGTCCATAGTTTCTACGAATATTGACAACATGGAAATTATTATTCAAACATGACAGATGGATATATTAGTGGCAAACGTAGAACTAATATTAATTAGTGGCCTCGACGCTGCTTCTCTAGGGTTTGGGGTGGCCTCGACAACGCTTCAAGGATGAAAAAAAGAGGAAGAAGAAGAAAAAAAAAGAGGAGAAGAAAGAATAGAGGAGCTACTCTATTCTTTCTTCTCCTCTTTTTTTCTTCTTCTTCCTCTTATTTTTATCGGGAACGAGGGTCGTCGAGGGTCACCGAGCGGTAGAGGAAACCCTAAATAGCAAATATCGTGGGTGTGAGATACATGTGGCCGTCGGTGTCGGACACTACATCCACGTCCCACAAGTGACGTGGGCGTTGTTCTTCTTCTCTTCTTTTTTCTTCCTCTTCTTCTCTTTTTTTTCTTCATCCTCTTCTTTTTTATCCTCTTCTTCCTCTCATGTTCGACGACCCTCGACCCCTCGGCGACCCTAGACCCCCTCTCGACCCCCTCATGTCGAAGTTATCGGGTAGGGGGTATATCGACAACGACATACCCGATACATACCTACATACATATCACATGCATCCATACATATATGAACAAAATTAATATCTACTAATTAACAACCTAAATAAAAAAACTAATACATATAGGAAGAAGAAGAAAAAGAAGAGAAGAAATAATAGAGGAGAAGACTTCCTCTTCTTCCTCTCCTCTTCTTCTCCCTCTTCTTCCCCTTCTTCCTCGCCTCTCTCATGAATGTCCGACGTTCTCGACCCCCCCATGTGTCGAAGAAAAAGAAGAATAAGAAAAAAGAGGAGAAGAAGAAAGGAATAGAGGAGAAAAGAGAAAATAGAATTATATTCTATTTTTCTCTTCTTCTCCTCTTCTTTTTCTTCTTTTTTCTTCTTCTTATTTATTTCTCCTCGTCTTCCTCTCCCCTCTTCTTCTCCTTTCTTCCTCTTCTTATTTCCTTTTTACTCTCATTCTTTTTCTTCTTCTTCCTTCTTAAAAATACATGAAGTAGTATTGCTTTTTTTTAAATAATGTTCAAATAGAAATTTTAGAAAAAAAGTAAAGGTTTTTCCTAATTCATTGTTCATATGAATATGCAAACATTTGCATATTTACGATAAACAATATCACCAAAAAAATCTATGAACAGAAAAAAAATACTATTTTTCTGTTAATCTATCTTTTGCATACATATACACACATACATATACTATACATATACATATACATATAATCAGGAAAAAACATATATGAATTTGCAAAAAAATTAAAAATAGGGGGGAAGAGGGGGGCGGTGCCGGCCCTGACCAAAGCGAGAGGCGACGGCGGTGCGGGCGGCGACGGCGAGGCAGAGGCGGGGCAGCGATGGCGTCAGGGTGGCGACGCGGGGCGGCGACGGCGTAGGGGCGCGACGCGGGGCGGCGACGGCGTCGGGGCGGCACGGGGAGGTGACCGCGACGGTGCGGGGTGGCGCGCGGCGATAGAGTCGGGGCGCCGCGGGGTGGCGACGGCGTTTGGGCGGCGCGGGACGGCGTCGGAGGCAGGGGCGACAATGGCGACGGCGAGGCGCAGAGGGGCAGCCTGGCGGCGTTGGGTGGGGAATACGAACTGAATGGAAATTTTCACAAGTGCTAGTTATATAGTAAAGGCATTGGTCACGGTTCGTGGCACAAACCGTGAACAATGCCCCCTTTAGTCCCGGTTGGTGCCACCAACCGGGACCAAAGGCCTATTTTCAGCAGGCCAAAGGGCGGGAAGCGGCGGCATTTGGTCCCGGTTGGTAGAACCAACCGGGAATAAAGGGGGCATTGGTCACGGTTCGTGTCACCAACCGTGACCAATGCCCCCTTTAGTCCCGGTTGGTGCCACCAACCGGGACCAAAGGCCTTGTGCGGCTGCTGCGTCGAAAGTTTAGTCCCACCTCGCTAGTTGAGAGGGGTGCGCAGTGGTTTATAAGCCCCACTACCACACCCCTCGAGCTCTTCTCCAGTGCAAGCTTACGGGCCTAATTGTCACTGCTATGCCTGTGGGCCTACTAGGCCTCCTGCGGGCCTGAATCCTGGCCCTTGGATGGGTTTCTAGTCGTATTCAGGTCGTGGGGGCCCAGTAGGTGGCATTTTTTTTTATTTTTTTGTTGCTTTATTTATTTTCTTTTTTTTTCTTTATTTATAATTAAACTTTGTTAAAGAATATAAACTTTTTGTTTTTCTAGTTTCTTTGTCTTAAATAGATTTATGTTCACGTCACAACAAAATACTTATGTTGTATGTGTCCAAGGTGTTTGTTTTTCGCATTATTATCTTTTGGTGTTTGCTGTAATTTTTATTCTTTTTGCTTTAGTTTAGAAAAAAGATAAACGTTAGTGCCAGTAGTTTTTCAAAGTGAAAACCACTTTAGTTTTTTTTTTTTTTTTTGTATTTATTATTTTTGTTTTTTTTTTTTTTTACATTTTTAATTCTGTTTGCTTTTAGGTTAGCAAAATTATAAACTTTCTGTTAGTGCCATTAGTTTTAGAAAAATTATAAAATTTTTGTTAGTGCCATTAGTTTTCAAATTTTAATAGTTAAAATTTGAATTCTTTGAAAATTGTTTGAATCACAAGTTTGTGATTAACTTACTAAAAAATGAGAATAGATGCGCTTATAGAGAAAATTCAACCTAAATTCCTAGTAAATTTCTATGAAGTTTAGAGAAATTCACTATGAATTTAGGTTAAACTTTTCTCTATTAGGGCATCTATTTTCACTTTGAGAGGAGCTCAACAAGGTAGAGAGGGAAGGGCTTATAAACCGGTATGAGCCCCCTTCGATTGGCGAGGTGGGACTAAACTCTGCCCGCAACGAGGACCAACCATTTAGTCCCGGTTTGTGGCACAAACCGGGACTAATGGTCATGGGCCAGGGGCGAGGAGCAAAATTATAAACTTTCTGTTAGTGCCATTCGTTTTAGAAAGTTGAAAGTTGGCATGGGCCAAGGACTAATGGTCATGGTATTACGAGGGCCGAACCATAAGACATGAAAGCATTTCAAATGAACTCTGAAAAAGTTGAAAGTTGGCATGGTATCATAATTTCACCCACATAGCATGTGCATGTACAAAACGGACAATGGTAGCATGTTCGTGTGTTACAAAGTTGGCATGGTATCATCATAATAGTTGCGGGAGAAAGTCTTCACTTTTTCTTCGCTTGTGTCAGTTGCTTATTGCGCCGTAACCATGGATAATCTTCATTGTTTATCAGGATGCTTGGGTCAGCCTTGACATTGAAGGGAGGAATTTCATGAAACTTTTCATAATCTTCAGACATGTCTGTCTTGCCGTCCACTCCCAGGATGTCCCTTCTTCCTGAAAGAACTATGTGGCGCTTTGGCTCATCGTATGATGTATTCGCATCCTTATCTTTTCTTTTTCTCGGTTTGGTAGACATGTCCTTCACATAGATAACATGTGCCACATCATTGGCTAGGACGAACGGTTCGTCAGTGTACCCAAGATTTTTCAGATCCACTGTTGTCATTCCGTACTGTGGGTCTACCTGTACCCCGCCGCCTGACAGATTGACCCATTTGCACTTAAACAAAGGGACCTTAAAATCAGGTCTGTAGTCAAGTTCCCATATGTCCACTATGTAACCATAATATGTGTCCTTTCCGCTCTCGGTTGCTGCATCAAAGCGGACACCGCTGTTTTGGTTGGTGCTCTTTTGATCTTGGGCGATCGTGTAAAATGTATTCCCATTTATCTCGTATCCTTTGTAAGTCAATACAGTCAAAGATGGTCCCCTGGACAACAAGTACAACTCATCACAAACAGTGTTGTCACCTCTGAGACGTGTTTCCAACCAACTGCTGAAAGTCCTGATGTGTTCACATGTAATCCAGTCGTCGCACTGCTCCGGGTGTTTGGAGCGCAGACTGTTCTTGTGTTCATCGACATACGCACTACAAGAAATATGTCAACTTGTGACCAGCACTATTGGTCACTGAATGGTCACTGTTTTCAATTTGTGACCTTTTTGTGACCCAAAACATAAGGTCAAAAGCTGGCGGTCATAAACTGACTATAGCGACCTTTCTTCTGGAATGGTCGTAGACATTTATGACCAAAATACGTCTATTGTGGCGTTTTGGTCACTAGCAACCTCCCCAGGCCACGTAGGCATCCAGCGTGGCAATCTGATGTGGCACAAGATTCAGCCCGGTCCAATTCGATTTTCTACATGGGCCTAGCCCAACAATTCGGCTTTTTCAATGTATTTTTTCTGTGATTTTATTAGCTACATGGGTCTGGCCCAACAATTCAGCCTTTGATTTCTTTGCATGGCCCTTTTAACAGCAGGTTTTCTTTTGATCTTTGTTTGGGCCATTATATTTTAGAGCTGGTCCCACCAATCAAATGGGTGCCACTTGTCATCATCTCACACATTGGGCCCACTTGACAGAAATTTCAAAATTACTCAAATTATTTTCATAAATGGGTCCCATAAGTCAGGTATCCATTCCACAAACCAGATTCAATGCCAATATATTTTCCAGTACAGAAATGCATTTCAAGTAAACAATATTATTCTAAGAATATGTACATAACTCCCAGCATTTGAATAACAATTAGCAAGGACATATACATCAAATTCTCAGCAAAATCAGGAGTACATCCAAATTCCAAGGGCAACATTACAACAAAGTCCTGCATCTCCCTAGGAGAAGGAGGGATAAGAGAGCATGCATGCATGACTAGATCCTGCATGCCTTGCTTCTTCCAACTTCGTCCCAAAGCTCACGTCAAAACATGAATGAAGGCAATCATCTGCATGTTATAAAACAAAATGGTTATGAACAAAATGTATGAACTAAAAGGAGCACGCTATTTTGTATTTGAGAAACTGAAAAATGCACGAACAATTTTTCAGAAGATAACTGAACTTTTGTGCATGCATTTAGACAAGAAAACAAGGGCTTGTAGTATACACATTAATTAGAACAGGATCGCAAGACACAAATATAAGCTAGAATTGACAAGTACACACTAATTTTAACATAGCATCACTAGCTCTCTTGTTGTCTGCATATTAAACCATATTGGAAAATTCTTAGGAGTGGGATTTTTGTTGGAAGGGACTTACGGTGGCCACCGACTTGTTCTTGGTGTTCTTCTGCTTGAACTCCACGCGGAACTCGCCCCTGATAATAACCAACCAACAAACAACAAGTTGAGAACAACGGCCGCCCGAAAACCATGGGGAAACAGGAAGGTGGTAAACATAAGGGCAGGTGAAACTAATAATTAATATCACAGGAGAGAAAACATAGATTGACTATATAAGAACAGTATATTCCTTAGCAAAAGATGCCGCTAGGACCTATACAGATTGACTGAACAGTATATTCCAACGCAAACACATGACAACAAAATCCTCTTCAATTTAACATGAGATATATAATATGTAAGTCACATCTAGCAACCTGTCTAGACTCTGGACATGATAAGTTGCACCAAGATTTAGCAAGGTGCGTACCTCCAAGTGGATGAGCCAGCTCCGAGACCCACTCCCTGACCCTCTCCACAGATGCTCCCGTCGAAGCATACTGCATCATAGCAAGCACAAAAATTCAGAAAACTACAGCTGGTGTAAAGATGGACCAAACTACAGTTTAAGTAAAACTATAAGAACACAAAATAAAACTACAGTTTCAGTAAAACTATAAATTAGTTTAGATTGTGAGAGCATATATGGAAACTCAGCACCATCAGCAGTAACCATTAACAAAAGAAAATAAATTATGTCGAGGCTGTAAATAACATCTCTGCAGTAGTTTCAATTGAAAAAATCTATAGAATACTCCAGTAATTAGAGTACACAGCTAAGATGCTGGAAAGAACATCACACAGGCAGGACAAACTACTCCATCTCTGCACTACAGGCAGGAAAAACTACAGGAGTATACAGCTACTCATACAGGAGTACTATGGGCAAGACAAATACAGGAGTAAGATGTTGATCATGCTGGAAAGAACATAACTACTCCAGATACTACATGAGTACAGGAAAGAACACTACAGGCACCAAAAAATGCAGCCATCTCGCTTACAGTATTACAGGAAAGAACACTAAAGCGAGCTCACAAGCCTCACATACAGTAAGTCTTTCCTATCACAACCAAATTACAGGAAAAATGCATCCATCTCACTTACATATCAAATCCAGTTAGTCTTGCTTGGCACCACAAGCACCACCGTCGGCGTCGGCCTGCAAGCACAACATAGGATTGGAACTCTGAATCGAACGACAACTAAAGCAAACCAATCGATCATCGATAGTAAAACTCTAAAGAAATATTGATCCTTTTTTCTACTGTTGCTGCTTGGTTGTTACTGAATAAATGTTGACAACTAAAGAGCTTCGATGGGGCACAGAACCTTGAGGCCCTATTATGGTGTTGTCTGTGATGAAGATTTTATAGGGTTTCTTTAATGGATAACTTAATTTGAGACTGACACATCCAGCTAATGTAAGTGTGGGTAACTAGAAAAATTGAAAGGGGGGTAGTCACGCGGGTTTAGTACCTTGGGAGAGGGATCACCAGCAGGTGGAGTCAACAGCGATGTAGGGCTGGAGGCGCGCCTACGCGACCGCGGTGTGCAGGGGCAACAGTGTCTTGAACGGATTCCTTCAAAGGCAGGCAACCTGCAAACAAATAATTAAGTAGACCAAGACATGTTCATTTCAGAATCGGAATTCACATGATGCAACACAGAGCAAATGTTTGTCATTTGTTGGAAAATGCACAATGAAGATAGTGACTGGTAATTACAGGAAATTCCAGATTGAGGTGGTGGTGGGGGATGAGATCCTGGACTCCACATTAGTCCAACTTATGGCAATTATGTCCGACACGTTCTTTTATAATGCTCAATTACTCAGGACTAGAAGCATTTTATTTCATGATATTTCCAGAGCTACTACCAGTTTAAGATTAGTCCATTGGTCATTCCTAATTTTGTTTTGTGGATTGCACCTGCGACTGCCATCACTAGCTTGGAAGCAATACGCACAGCACTGGTAGGATAGGAATCATCCTGGTTGTGTGTTAACAAATCACCTGCAACGCTGGAGCAGCGCCGGGTCGAGCCGGTCCTTGTGGTTGGTGGTGAAGATGAGGATCCGCTCATGGCCACTGCTGGACTAGAGGCTGTCCACCATATTGATCAGTCCGGACAGAGTGACCTCGCAAGGCAATGCACAGCTTACTTGGTAAGTGACAATCAATTTGCAAACCACAGGAAATGAATAATAGCTCTGGTAAGGCAACTGCTCTTGTTGGAAAGATCAGATAAACAGGGTTCAGACTATCACTGGTAGTTTAATTTTCTACCACATAGGCATCTACTGAACCAATGGTGAATAATAGCTTATCGTAGGCAAAATCATTTGGATAACAGTAACTTGTTCAGATAGCCGGAATCAATTAAGCTGCTTAGGCATCTGTGTACGTGATTGTCTTGCAAAGAATCGATCAAAATCACAAGCAACAGACTGGGGCTCGATGACACTAACTACCAAGAACTACAGCAACTTCCAAGAACTACAGCATCAGATCTGAAACTCTGTAAAAATGGGAAGAATGGAAGTATACCTTGCTCTTGGTGACGTTGATGGCGTGGAACAAGAGAGTGCCGGACTCCTGCATCTGCTTGACGCCGGTGGTGGTCTCCTCGGAGACGCCGACGAGCCTCTCCTCCATCTTGCGGTACTTGTGCGGATGATGGCGAGCACGACGGGGTTGTCGGTGGACTCCGGGTCGGCGACCTTGCCGGACTCCTCGTCGGCCTTGACGCCATGGAGGATGAGAAGCGGGGCGTCGTCGAGGATGAGGTCGGGGCCGCCGCCGACGCCCCTGTTGAGGCAGCGCTTGGTGCACCACCAGCACTCCTCGAGTGCCGTGGCTAGGGTTCCGGGCGCGCGCGAGGAAGGAGAGAAGGTTGGAGGGCGCTGTGGCGGTGGGAGGAGGCGCCTCCTCCTCCTTTGCCGACGGATCTGGAGGACACGGCCAGCCTAGGTCGAGCCAGTCTGGAGGGGAGGGGAGGAGCAGATGGTGGGGGGAGCCGGCAGTGGGGTAGAGGGCGGAGTCACCGGCGGCGACGCAGATGTGCTCGGCGGCGGGGCTGGTTTTGGGGGCATAGGAGGAGGAAGAGGGGATACCGGGGTGGTGAAGAAGCGCCTGGATGCGGCGGCGGCCTTTGCCTCCCGGAGGCCCCGCGACACGCGGCTGCACCACATCTCACAGATCAGGGCAGCCCCTGGCGCGCACGCATGTAGGGTTCGGCTATGGAGCGCGGGTGGGATTGGAGAGGAGGGGATCTCCAGACATGATGGGGAGGGGAGGGGAGTGGTGGTGGCACCGGCGGCGGAGTGGATGCGGTCGCCAGCGGCTGGTTCATGGGGATCCAGATCGTGGGGGACGGCGGCGGCGCGTCGGTAACGAGGTGAGGGTGTGTGGTGGGCTGGTTGGTTCGGTTGGTGGTGAGGGAAGGGGAGGGGCGAGAGGAGGGGGCGTGGAGGAGGCCATGAACGACAGCGAGCTCCGCCAGAGGGAGGTGGCGGCGGAGATGGATCTGGAAGGGAGGAGGCGAGTTCTCTCCATCGGGCGAGACAGCGAGGAGACGGGGGATCTGGAATGGGATCGATGGATCTGAAACTGGAAAGAAAGGAGGCGGGGGGGTGGATGCAAAATGACCATCTAGGGTTTCGGGGTTGGTGTGGAAGGGTTGAGGACGGTCGTTGGATCCGCGAGCATCCAACGGTGTTTGATGCACGATCCGCATGATACGTCCATAGACCAATCAGAATGTAGTACAACGTTATGACCATCTAAATTGGTCGTAGTTGACTAAAACTAATTTTTGAGTGCCCGAAATGAGTTTATTTTGTGAAGGACCTACAATATATTTATTGCAAAATTGGACCAAATCAATTTTCTAAAATACTAGACCATATTTAATGCACAATTGACCAAATGGTTGGGTTTCAAAAGTTTTTATCCACATCTGGTGAAAAAGACAAATTTCCGCCGATTCAGCTGGCTGCCTCATAGTTTGCTCTTTATTTTTTCCAAAAATCATTTCTAGGTACATAAGTATCTATTTAATCAGAGAAACACCAAAAAAATTTCAAGATTCAACCACTAGCTAGGAACGGTCATTCCCGCCGTTTTGACCGCATTTTGAAACAGGCATAAAAAATTCAAAAAAATCAAAAAATTGAGAAACCTTCGCATTGTGACATCATATGTGGCCAAGTTCCCAGGAAAAATAACAAACTTGTAATACGGCAATTATTTTAAAAAGTGTTCTCAGAAACGAGCTATCACGTGTGGAGATCAATGGCTTTCAAGCCAAATGATCAATCTTATGGCCACGTTCATGGCATAGTTTCTTCAAATGATCTCATATTGTGCACAAGGGTGCATATTGGAATGGCAAACAATGTTGCCTAAGGAGGTTTTCTTTTCCTTTGGATGAAAAAACCATTTTCCATTTTCCGAGTGCCCAAAAGGAGGTTTTTTTGTGAAGGACCTACCAAATAATTGTTGCAAAATTGGACCAAATCATTTTTCTAAAATACTAGGCCATATTTAATGCACAATTGACCAAATGGTTGGGTGTAAAAAGTTTTGATCCACCTCTTGTGAAAAAGACAAATTTCCGCCGATTCAGGTGGAAACGGGTCAAATTTGAACTGCAGCTGCCTCATAGTTTGCTATTTATTTTTTCCAAAAATCATTTCTAGGTACATAAGTATCTATTTAATCATAGAAACACCAAAAAAATTCCAAGATTCAACCACTAGCTAGGAACGGTCATTCCCGACGTTTTGACCGCATTTTGAATCAGGCATAAAAAATTCAAAAAAATCAAAAAATTGGGAAACCTTCGCATTGTGTCATCATATGTGGCCAAGTTCCCAGGAAAAATAACAAACTTGTAATACGGCAATTATTTTAAAAAAGTGTTCTCAGAAATGAGCTATCATGCATGAAGATTCATGGCTTTCAAGCCAAATGATCAATCTTATGGCCACACTCATGGCATAGTTTGTTCAAATGATCTCATATTGTGCACAAGGGTGCATATTGGAATGGCAAACAATGTTGCCTAAGGGACTTTTTATTTTCTTTACACGGAAAATTCATTTTCCATTTTTCGGGTGCCCGAATTGAGTTCTTTTTGTGAAGGACCTACAGTATATTTGTTGCAAAATTGGACCAAATCAATTTTATAAAATACTAGGCCATATCTGATTCACAATTGACCAAATGGTTGGGTGTTAAATGCCTTGATCCACCTCTGGTGAAAAAGACAAATTCCCGCCGATTCAGTTGGAAGCGGGTCAAATTTGAACTGCAGTTGCCTCATAGTTTGCTCTTTATTTTTTCAAAAAATCATTTCTAGATACATAAGTATCTATTTAATCAAGGAAACATCAAAAGTTTTCCAAGATTCAACCACTAGCTAGGAACGGTCAAACCCGCCGTTTTGACCGCATTTTGAAACGGGCATAAAAAATTCAAAAAAATCAAAAATTTGGAAAACCTTCACATTGTGTCATTATATGTGACCAAGTTTTCAGGAAAAATAATAAACTTGTAATACGGCAATTATTTTAAAAAAGTGTTCTCAGAAATGAGCTATCATGCGTTAAGATTCATGGCTTTCAAGCCAAATAATCAATCTTATGGCCACATTCATGGCATAGTTTGTTCAAATGATCTCATATTATGCACAAGGCTGCATATTGGAATGGCAAACAATGTTTCCTAAGGGACTTTTTATTTTCTTTGCACGGAAAATTCATTTTCCATTTTCCGAGTGCCCGAATTGAGTTCTTTTTGTGAAGGACCTAGCATATATTTGTTGCAAAATTGGACAAAATCATTTTTATAAAATATTAGGCCATATTTAATGCATAATTGACAAAATGGTTTGGTGTCAAAAGTTTTGATCCATCACTTGTGAAAAAGACAAATTTCTGCCGATTCAGCAGGAAGCGGGTCAATTTTGAACTGCATCTACCTTATTGTTTGCTCTTTATTTTTTCCAAAAATCATTTCTAGTTACATAAGTATCTATTTAATCATAAATACATGGTTTGGTGGCGATACGTCAAGGTTTGGATGTGCCCCAGGGCCCCAACTCCAAAGCGCGTAAACTCGCATGCCCGCCGCGTGGTCACCGCGTGACCTTCGCGTTGACATGCGTTCTGGGAGGCCTAGGCATGTCTAGCGGGTTGGGCACTCTCCGAGTAGGTGCTAGGAAGAAAATTACAACATAAGAATCTCATGAGGAGACCGACCTGTGCTCAAAGATGAATTAGCAGCCAAGTGTTTGATTGGCAGTACGAGAAATGCACATGGCCAATGGGCGTGAGTTTTTGCTGAGGATGATCATCTACTAAGAAGAATGTCTTCGCAAATTTTCAGATAAAAGGAGGATCCTAGGTGGTACTTGCTTTGCAAAGTACCACACTGGACAGAAATTTGAATGTTGAAGCTGGGCTCAAAATAATGAATGGATTGAGCTGAAATTGGGTGGGTGATGGTTATTTGGGCATTCGAAATCACTGTAGAAAATTGATACCATTTGGACATGCCAAAGTGGTACTTCCTTCACAATGCTCTTCTATGGGCAGAAACTTGGGAAAACTAGTGAGAGAAATTGGATGAATGAAATGAGCTCAAATTTGGTGTGGGTAAGTTACATAGGTATGGTTATGCCTTGGTAGATTTTCAGATCATTTGGGTAAGCCTAGATAGTACTTACTTCACAAAGCTTCTCTCGAGGTAGAAACTTTGGAAATTTCCTGAGAAAGATTTACTAGGAAAATGGAGCTGAATATTATCATGTGACAATGATTTGGGTATGGAAGAGTGCCCAAAGAGTTTGAGGTTAATAGGAGGGGTCTAGATAACACTTTCTTTGCAATGTGCCAATCTGGCCATAAAATATAAATTGAACCTGGGCTCGCATAGTTAATTTTCCTGAGCTGCAATTTGGAGGAGGGTGATAATTTGGGCATATGAAGGAACTGTATAAATTTCATGTCATTTGGATATATAAAAAAGGTACTTCCTTCACAATGCTTCTAGGTGGACAAAAACTTTGGAAATTTGCCAAGCAAGATTTGCCAGGCAAATGGAGCTGAATTTTGTCATGCGGCAATGATTTGGATAGGAAAGAGTGCCCAAGAATTCCGAGGGCAATCAAGAATATATAAATAGCACTTCCTTCATAAAGTGATGTTGTGAACAGAATAGGAAAATGAATATTGTTGAATTATTTTTGAACTAGGAAAGGAAGTATTTTTACATATTTGGCGAAGATATGACCCAAAGAATTTATGAGATTTTTTTGGGAATTTTCGAAATGACAGAAATATAGGTTGCTTCACAACCTAGGGCAGAAATTGACACATGGACATGACACATAGGCAAAACTGATGAGGTGGCGCCAAGTCATACCAATCCACCACAATTGACAAGGTTATGACCATCTATATTGCTCATGATCAGCTAGAAATAAGGCAGCGGACTAGTGCTATCTGCTTTATGACCATTTCGTGTAAGGAAATTACGACCTTTCTGACCAAAATGGTCGCAATGGTTTAGGGTTTGGAGCCCCCCGAATAGCTTTTGACCAATTGGTCTAAAATGGTCATAGATTTATGACCAATTCTTCCAGGGTCACTGACAGAAGGTCATAAGTTGACATATTTCTTGTAGTGACGGGGTCACCAAGGTAGAGTTCTGTAGAACTATGTAGTGTGCTTGAGACCAAGAATATCCGTCCCTGCATATTATTGAGTCTCTTCCAAGAGTGCCTTTTCCAGTCAGTCTCCCCTAATACCGCGATTTAGGGAGACCTATCTTCTTAAGGCCAGGAATGAAGTCAACACAAAACCCGATAACATCCTTTGTTTGATGGCCCATGGAGATGTTTCCTTCTGGCCTAGCGCGGTTACGGACATATTTCTTTAGGACTCCCATGAACCTCTCAAAGGGGGACATATTGTGTAGAAATACGGGCCCAGGATGACAATCTCGTCGACTAGATGAACTAGGACGTGCGTCATGATATTGAAGAAGGATGGTGGGAACACCAGCTCAAAACTGACAAGAGATTGCGCCACATCACTCCTTAGCCTTGGTACGATTTCTGGATCGATCACCTTCTGAGAGATTGCATTGAGGAATGCACATAGCTTCCCAATGGCTAATCGGACGTTTTCTAGTAGAAGCCCCCTCAATGCAACCGGAAACAGTTGCGTCATAATCACGTGGCATTCATGAGACTTTAGGTTCTGAAACTTTTTCTCTGGCATATTTATTACTCCCTTTATATTCGACAAGAAGCCAATCGTGACCTTCATACTGAACAGGCATTCAAAGAAGATTTCTTTCTCTTCTTTCGTAAGAGCGTAGCTGGCAGGACCTTTATACAGCTTTGGAGGCATGCCGTCTTTTTCGTGCAAATGTTGCAGGTCCTCTCGTGCCTCAGGTGTATCTTTTGTCTTCCCATACACGCCCAAGAAGCCTAGCAGGTTCACGCAAAGGTTCTTCGTCATGTGCATCACGTCGATTGAAGAGCGGATCTCTAGGTCTTTCTAGTAGGGTAGGTCCCAAAATATAGATTTCTTCTTCCACATGGGTGCGTGTCCCTCAGCGTCATTCGGAAACAGCTAGTCCACCGGGACCCTTTCCAAAGATTACGTAGTGTAAATCATTGACCATAGCAAGTACGTGATCACCGGTACGCATGGCAGGCTTCTTCCGGTGATCTGCCTCGCCTTTGAAATGCTTGCCTTTCTTTCGACATTGATGGTTGGTCGGAGGAAATCGACGATGGCCCAGGTACACATTCTTCCTGCATTTGTCCAGGTATATACTTTCAGTGTCATCTAAACAGTGCGTGCATGCGTGGTATCCTTTGTTTGTCTGTCCCGAAAGGTTACTGAGAGCGGGCCAATCATTGATGGTCACGAACAGCAACGCCTTAAGGTTAAATTCCTCATGTCTGTGCTCATCCCACGTATGTACACAGTTTCCATTCCACAGCTGTAAAAGTTCTTCAACTAATGGCCTTAGGTACACATCAATTTCATTGCCGGGTTGCTTAGGGCCTTGGATGAGAACTGGCATCATAATGAACTTCCACTTCATGCACATCCAAGGAGGAAGGTTATACATACATAGACTCACGGGCCAGGTGCTGTGATTGCTGCTCTGCTCCCCGAAAGGATTAATGCCATCCGCGCTTAAAGCAAACCATACATTCCTTGGGTCCTTTGCAAACTCATCCAGTACTTTCTCTTGATTTTTCTCCACTGCGACCCGTCAGCGGGTGCTCTCAACTTCCCATCTTTCTTTCGGTTCTCACTGTGCCATCGCATCAACTTGGCATGCTCTTCGTTTCTGAACAGACGTTTCAACCGTGGTATTATAGGAGCATACCACATCACCTTCGCAGGAACCCTCTTCCTGGGGGGCTCGCCGTCAACATCACCAGGGTCATCTCGTCTGATCTTATACCGCAATGCACTGCATACCGGGCATGCGTTCAGATCCTTGTATGCACCGCGGTAGAGGATGCAGTCATTAGGGCATGCATGTATCTTCTCCACCTCCAATCCTAGAGGGCATACGACCTTCTTTGCTGCGTATGTACCATTGGGAAATTCGTTATACTTTGGAAGCTTCTTCTTCAATATTTTTAGTAGCTTCTCAAATCCTTTGTCAGCCACATCATTCTCTGCCTTCCACTGCAGCAATTCCAGTACGGTACCGAGCTTTGTGTTGCCATCTTCGCAATTGGGGTATAACCCTTTTTTGTGATCCTCTAACATGCGATCGAACTTCAGCTTCTCCTTTTGACTTTCGCATTGCGTCCTTGCATCGACAATGACCCGGCGGAGATCATCATCATCGGGCACATCGTCTGGTTCCTCTTGATCTTCAGCAGCTTCACCCTTTGCAGCATCATTGGGCACATCGTCTGGTTCCTCTTGATCTTCACCAGCTCCCCCCGTTGCAGCATCACCGTATTCAGGGGGCACATAGTTGTCATCGTACTCTTCTTCTTCACCGTCTTCCATCATAACCCCTATTTCTCTGTACCTCGTCCAAACATTATAGTGTGGCATGAAACCCTTGTAAAGCAGGTGGGAGTGAAGGATTTTCCGGTTAGAGTAAGACCTCGTATTCCCACATTCAGTGCATGGACAACACATAAAACCATTCTGCTTGTTTGCCTCAGCCGCATCGAGAAACTCATGCACGCCCTTAATGTACTCGCAGGTGTGTCTGTCACCGTACATCCATTGCCGGTTCATCTACGTGCATTATATATAATTAAGTGTCCAAAATAATAGAAGTTCATCATCACATTAAAACCAAAGAGCATACAAAGTTCTCATCTAACAACATATAGCTCTCCAGAGCATCTAATTAATTAAACCATACATTGAAACTATGTAAAACATTTCAATGCGAAAACAAATGCAATCATAATCGCAACAAGGTAACAATTGATCCAACGGCATAATGATACCAAGCCTCGGTATGAATGGCATATTTTCTAATCTTTCTAATCTTCAAGCGCATTGCATCCATCTTGATCTTGTGATCATCGACGACATCCGCAACATGCAACTCCAATATCATCTTCTCCTCCTCAATTTTTTTTATTTTTTCCTTCAACAAATTGTTTTCTTCTTCAACTAAATTTAACCTCTTGACAATAGGGTCGGTTGACATTTCCGATTCACATACATCCTACATAAATAAAATCTATGTCACGTTGGTCGGCATAATTTTCATAAACAATAAATGAACCAATAGTTATAAAGATAATATATATACCACATCCGAATCATAGACAGGACGAGGGCCGACGGGGGCGGATACCAAAACCATCGCACTATATAAGATGCAATAATAAAAGTAAGAAAATAATACAAGTATCTATGTAAACATACAAGTAAGAATATTTTTCCTTTCAGAAAGAAGATAAGAACAAGAGGCTCACCACTGTGGTGCCGGCGATGAGCTCGGCGCGGGTGATCGATGGCGGTGAAGATGGGGACGGGGCGTGACGGACCGCTAAACCTAGACAAATATTATGGAAAATGGAGCTTGGAGGTCGAGCTTGGAGAGGAGAAAGCTTAAGTAGTGTGGCTCAGGCATTCCATCGAACACCTTGTGTGCATAGGAGGTGAGCTAGAGCACCACCAAGCCCTCTCCCCCTCGACCAGAGAAAAACAGAGCACTGGGGTGCTCTGCTCGCGAGCGAGGGGTATATATAGGCACCTCATTGGTCCCGGTTGGTGACATGAGCTGGGACTAAAGGGGAGCCTTTGGTCCCGGTTCAAGCCACCAACCGGGACCAATGGTGGTGGGCCAGGAGCGAGGCCCATTGGTCCCGGTTCATCCCACCAACCGGGACCAATGGCCCACGTGGCCCGGCCGGCCCCCTGGGCTCACGAACCGGGACCAATGCCCACATTGGTCCCGGTTCTGGACTGAACCGGGACTAATGGGCTGACCCGGCCTGGACCAAAGCCCTGTTTTCTACTAGTGGACGTCCTTTAGGTAGGGTGGTCTTGCTTCTTCTTGTGGTGTATGGCACTTCATCGTCGTCATCATGTTCCATCTTCGGGTCGCCGTACTTGTCGAAGTCTTGCTCATTGGCGACTCCATCCATTCCGATGATCTTCCTTTTGCCTCTCCTCATGACAACACGACTGGGCTTTGACGGGTCGGTAATGAAGAAGCATTGGTCCACTTGGGAAGCCAGTACCCATGGCTCATTTTCGCGGTGACGTTTGCGCCCGCGGTCTTGGATTTGGCTTCGGGTATAACCATGGTGGTGAAATATCGGTCTTCTTTTAGGACGCTCTATTGGGGAACATAGTAATTTCAAAAAAATTCCTACGCACACGCAAGATCATGGTCATGCATAGCAACGAGAGGGGAGAGTGTTGTCTACGTACCCTCGTAGACCAGCAACGGAAGCATTGACACAACATAGAGGAAGTGGTCGTACGTCTTCCCGATCCGACCGATCCAAGTACCGAACGTACGACACCTCCGAGTTCTATACACGTTCAACTCGGTGACGTCCCTCGAGCTCCGATCCAGCCGAGTGTTGAGGGAGACTTTCGTCAGCACGACGGCGTGATGACGGTGATGATGTTCTACCGACGCAGGGCTTCGCCTAAGCACCGCTACGATATGACCGAGGTGGAATATGGTGGAAGGGGGCACCGCACACGGCTAAGGAATGATCACGAAGATCAACTTGTGTGTCATGGGGTGCCCCCTGCCCCCGTATATAAAGGAGGGAGGGGGAGGTGCGGCCGGCCCCTAGGGGTGCGCCTGGAGGAGTCCTGCTCCCACCGGGAGGAGGACTCCCCCCTCTTGCCTTGTTGGAGAAGGAAAGGGGAAGGGGGAAAGAGGAAAGGGGGGCGCCGCCCCCCCCCCCTTCCTTGTCCTATTCGTACTAGGGGGGAGGGGTCGCGTGGCCTGCCCTGGCCGGCCCTCCTCTTCTCCCTTAGGGCCCATGTAGGCCCATCAACCCCCCAGGGGGGTTCCGGTAACCCCCCGGTACTCCGGTAAAATCCTGATTTCACCTGGAATGATTTCGATATCCAAATATAGGCTTCCAATATATCAATCTTTATGTCTCGACCATTTCGAGACTCCTCGTCATGTCCGTGATCACATCCGGGACTCCGAACAACCTTCGGTACATCAAAACACAAAAACCCTAATTACGATCATCACCGAACATTAAGCGTGCAGACCCTACGGGTTCGAGAACTATGTAGACATGACCGAGACACGTCTCCTGTCAATAACCAATAGTAGAACCTAGATTCTCATATTGGTTCCTACATATTATACGAAGATCTTTATCGGTCAAACCGCATAACAACATACGTTGTTCCCTTTGTCATTGGTATGTTACTTGCCCGAGATTCGATCGTCGGTATCTCAATACCTAGTTCAATCTCGTTACCGGCAAGTCTCTTTACTCATTCCGTAACACATCATCCCGCAACTAACTCATTAGTTGCAATGCTTGCAAGGCTTATAGTGATGTGCATTACCGAGTGGGCCCAGAGATACCTCTCCGACAATCGGAGTGACAAATCCTAATCTCGAAATATGCCAACCCAACAAGTACCTTCGGATACACCTGTAGAGCACCTTTATAATCACCCAGTTACGTTGTGACGTTTGGTAGCACACAAAGTGTTCCTCCGGTAAACGGGAGTTGCATAATCTCATAGTCATAGGAACATGTATAAGTCATGAAGAAAGCAATAGCAACAAACTAAGTGATCAAGTGCTATGCTAACGAAATGGGTCAAGTCAATCACATCATTCTCTAATGATGTGACCCCGTTAATCAAATGACAACTCATGTCTATGGCTAGGAAACTTAACCATCTTTGATTCAACGAGCTAGTCAAGTAGAGGCATACTAGTGACATACTGTTTGTCTATTTATTCACACATGTATTATGTTTCCGGTTAATACAATTCTAGCATGAATAATAAACATTTATCATGATATAAGGAAATAAATAATAACTTTATTATTGCCTCTAGGGCATATTTCCTTCATGCTCTTGGCCCATCTGACACAGAACATCGAGACCTTCTCTCCAGCGTAGCTCAGCTCTCAGATCTCCTCGGTCCTTCCGTAGTTTCTGTCCTTGTCATTACCGGTGTAGGATTACATCGTTACCCCGGAGTTCTGATAACCATTGCTCTTCATGCCCTTGTCCTCGGTGTAGAATGTGTAGCCGTTGATATCATACGCTTCATAGGTCATCAGGTTGTGCTCGGCGCCCTGTGACAAGGCAAATATGAGTTTTTCTTCCGCGGAAGAATCCTCATATAAAGGGTACAATAGAAGCTTATCCTTGAACCAACGCGTGAAACATGAGTTGTGCTCTTTGATTATATCTCCTTCCGTCCTCTATTGGCCTCGGTCATTGTACGTCTTCTCAATAAAGGTTTTGTGCTCTACCACCCAAGGATCGACCACATCTATGTGTTGTAGCGCAAATAGGTTTTCTATTTCAAAGTCGGCGAGTAGACCCTTGAAGTCGACATGCATTTCGCGGCGACCCTCGCGGTGACCCCATCCAGCGAGCCTGCTAAGGTGCCTATTGACGGGCAGACCAACGGGGTTCTCGATGCCTAGATAATTCATGCAGTAGGAGATGCACTCTTCGGTCACAAAGCCCCTGGCTATGCTTCCCTCTGGACGTGACATATTGCGAATGTATCCTTTGATGACACCAGTCATCCTTTCAAACGGCATCATGTTGTGCAGGAACGTCGGCCCGAGTTGGATGATATCCTCCACGATATGGACCAGCAGATGCACCATAACATCGAATAATGCGGGCGGGAAGTACATCTCAAGCTCGCATAGTATCACCACGATCTCGTCCTGTAGCCTTCTGAGTTGCCTCACGCCAACCGACTTCCGAGAGATGACATCGAAAAAGTTGCATAGGCCAAATAGCGTTTCACGGACGTGCGCGTCCATGATCCCACGGATTGCAACTGGAAGTATCTGCGTCATCAGCATGTGACAGTCGTGAGACTTCATCCCGCTGAACTTCTGCTTCGCTGGGTCTAGGTATCTGCTTATCTTTCCCGCGTAACCGTAAGGAAGTTTTACTCCTACGAGGCAGGTGAAAAACTGCTCGATCTCCTCCTGACTTAGAGTGAAGCACGCGGGAGGGTAGTCATTTCTGGTCTTCTTGGCCTTTTTGCCTTTGCGACGACTTTCCGTGTCCTGCTTCGCCTCATCATCATCATCATCATCATTAGCGTGAAGCTCCTCCCTGATGCCCATTGATTTCAAGTCTGCCCTTGCTTTCTGCCCATCTTTGGTCCTCTCTGGCATGTTGAGCAGGGTACCAAGCATACTCTCGCACACGTTCTTCGTGATATGCATGACATCAAGGCTGTGGGGCACACGGTGGATCTTCCAGTACGGCAAGTCCTAGAAAACAGACCTCGTTTTCCATACCTTCAGCAGCGGCTCTGGCGCCTTTCGCTTCTTTCCCGGCTCTGGCGCCTTTTGCTTCTTTCCCGATAGTGGGCAATCTTTCCAATTTTTCAATAGCTCGTCTATTTCCTCGGCGCTCCTCGTACGCGTGGCGTCTTTGGGGTTCAGTTTCACCATCGAATAGATCCTTGCGTTTTCTCCATGGGTCATCGTCGTGAAGCCACCTTTGATGTCCCATGAACATGGTTTTCGAAGACCCAGGATCTCTATCTAGCTGGAGATACGTTGTGTCATCCATGCACCTGACGCATCCAGAAAATCTGTGGACCACCTACCCCGCAAGATATCCATAACCGAGATAGTCGTGCACCGTCGTGAGCAGTGCGGCTCTCATAGGGAAATATTCTTTCTCTACGGCGTCCCACGTATTGGCTGGCGTTTTCCACAATGTGTCTAGCTCCTCTTTCAGCAGCCCCAGATACAGATTGATGTCGTTCCCTGGTTGTTTCGGCCCTTCAATTAGCATACTCATGTGAATGTACTTCCTCTTCATGCACATCCAGGGGGAAGGTTGTACATCCACACAAACACAGGCCAGGTGCTATGTGTGCTTCTCTGGCTGCCAAACGGATTGACTCCATCGGTGCTCGCGCCCAGCACGATGTTCCTTGGATCGTCCCCAAATTCTGGGTGTTCGAAGTTCAACGCTTGCCACTGGCTCGCATCCTTAGGGTGACTCGGCATCTTGTCTTTTTTATTTATCTCCGGATCATTTCCGTCATCTTCTCGCTTCTTCTCCTCCCTATCCGCGTGCCAACGCAGGAGCTTTGCTAGCTTAGGGTCCACAAAATACCGCTGCAGACGAGGAGTGATCGGAAAGTACCACACCACTTTTCGAGGAGCTTTCTTCCTCTTCTTGTATCGAGTGACGCCGCACACCGGACATATGGTAGACTCCGCGTGCTCGTCCCGATAAATGATGCAATTGTTCATGCACACATGGTATTTCACGTGCGGTAAATCCAGAGGACACACAATTTTCTTCGCCTCCTCGAAACTGGTCGGGCACTTGTTCCCCTTGGGAAGACGTTCGTGCCAGAATGACATGTTCTCGTCGAAGCATGCGTCGGTCATTTTGTGTTTTACCTTCATCTCCAGAGCCATGAGTGTTACTTTCAGGCGGGTATCCTCGGGCCTGGATCCTTCATACAATGGAGTAACCACGTCTATCTCCAGTTGATCCAGCTTGGCTTTCTCTCGGGCGGCAGCTCTTGTGTTATCCGTCTGCTTGAGAAGCGGCTCTTGAATATGAGGGTCCTGCACCCAGCCTCCATCGTTGTCTGCTCTGGCATCTTCATCTTCATGATCATGCCCTTCGTCTTGATCTTCCTCATCATCATGTCCGGCATCTTCTACATGATGATTGTGTACAGCATCACCGTTGTGATCATGTCCTGGAGATTCTTCGTCTTCTCGCCCGCCCTCGCCGCGGTGGTTGTCTTGCTGCCCTTCCTCATTTCTTGCCCGGCCCCCATGGACGACTTCATAGTCATCTTCATCACCTTGCCACCGATAGCCATCCATGAAACCACGCAAGAGAAGGTGGTCCCGCACCTGCCCAGAATCCGGGTCCGCAATAAGGCTCTTCAGCTTGCATCTTCGACATGGACATCTTATCTCCATCTCGTTCTTTTAAAGCATCTCAGCCTTCGCGGAGCTCAAAAACCTATTCACGATGTCTTCGGTCATCATGCGGACCATGGTCGCCTACGGGGTAGAGCAAAATGATATTTTAGAACCAAGAAAAAATTTGGCATGACTTTCCCTAAAAATAGGACCAAAAAGAATGCATAGTGCCAAAATTCTCGCCGAAACGGAAATGAATCAACATTCCGGCGAAATATTGGCAACTATCGCATTTCAAATACAGGTACCTGCAAACACAAACATATGCAACACCACAAACATACATAGATCTAGCTAGGCCATAAAAAGTGCATGTGCACGTTGTTGGAGGGAGAAAAAAAAGTAGATCTACAACATAAAGATAGCTTTCCCCTTACTTACCTATCAAAAAAAGGTAATTTAACCACTTAATTTGGATGAATCTATGGTGCAAATGAGGTGAGGAGGAGGAGGAGGCAGCCGAGACAAGCTTGGAGGAGGAGGTGGAGAGAATGAAGTGAGGAAAGTGAGTGTGTAGGTGTGGCTGTCCAAAATATCTAGTTGGTCCGAGGTTACTAATGGCGCACCACCCACAAATGCGCCATTAGTAACCCTGGTACTAATGGCGCACCAGCTTGTGGTGCGCCATTAGTAGTTTTTCAAAAAAATGATGGTGGCGCACGTGGTGAGTGGTGCGCCATTACTAGTTAAACTAGTAATGGCGCACTGTTCCCTGGTGCGCCATTAGTATTTTTGGAAAAAAATTATGTTAGTAGTGGCGCACCATTGGTGTGGTGCGCCATTAGTGTGATAGACACTAATGGCGTACCAGCACATGGTTCGCCACTTCTATATAGTAGTAGCGCACCACATGTCTGGTGCGCCATTAGTGTCCATATTATCTATAGCCCTTTTCCTAGTAGTGTAGAGTTGCAACGAGAGGAGGTAAAATGGCTCGGGAACCACTTTATCTTGAGGGACACCTTAAAAGAATTGAACAAGATTCACAAAGATCTAACACTAATGCACCTAGTTCTTCTAGAAAGAAAAAGAAAACGAAGAATGATAGGACTTCACATGCTTCTAGTGAACCTGAAATAGAAAAACCTCCTGATAATGAAAATGAAATTTATATCTCTGATGCTGAATCTCAATCTGGGAATGAACACTCACCTAATGATAATGAAAAAGATAATGATGAGGTTCATGAAGACACTCAGCCAAATGATAAAGAACTAGGTGATGATGTGGAGATAGAACCACATGTTGATCTTGATAACCCACAAGCTAAAAATAAAAGGTATGATAAAAGAGACTTCATTGCTAGAAAACACGGTAAAGAAAGAGAACCGTGGGTTCAAAAACCTATGCCTTTTCCACCCAAGTCAACTAAAAAGAATGATGATGAAGAATTAGAATGCTTTGCTGAAATGCTAAGGCCAGTCTTTTTGCGTACTCGCTAGACTGATATCTTGAAAATGCCTCCCTATGCAAAGTATATGAAAGACATCATCACTAATAAGAGAAAAATACCGGAAGCTAAAATCTCCACTATGCTTGCTAATTATACTTTCAAAGATGGAGTACGTAAAAAACATGGAGAGCCGGGAATACCAACTATACCTTGCTCTATCAAAAAGAATTATGTGAAAGCTGCTTTGTGTGATTTAGGAGCTGGTGTTAGTGTTATGCCTTTCTCTTTATATAAAAGACTTGACTTGAATAAACTCACACGTACTGAAATATATTTGCAAATGGCTGACAAATCAACTGCCATACCTATCGGTATCTGTGAGGATGTAACGCCCTCGATGCGGCTATATCTCCCACGTGTCGAAGCACGACTTAGAGGCATAACCGCATTGAAAGCAATTTCGCAAGTGAGGTAATCTTCGCAAACAACCCATGTACATAAATAAAGGGAAAAGGTAAATAGTTGGCTTACACTCGCCACATCACACAAATACATAAATAAGTCATTACATTCATCCAATACACTCAAGGTTCGACTACGGAACCAAAATAAAGATCAACCCCCAAATGCGACAAAGTTCCCGATCGCCCCAACTGGGCACCACTACTGATCATCTAGGAAAGACACGTAGTAACAACGAGAGGCTTCATCGAACTCCCACTTGAGCTCGGTCATATCATCTGGAGCGGTATCATCGGTGCCTGCATCTGGTTTTGGAAGTAATCTGTGAGTCACGGGGACTCAGCAATCTCACACCCTCGCAATCAAGACTATTTAAGCTTATAGGAAGGGTAAAGGTATGATGTGGAGCTGCAGCAAGCGACTAGCATATATGGTGGCTAACATATTCGCAAAAAAAGAGCAAGAAGAGGAGGCAAAAGCACGGTCGAACAACTATGATCAAAAAGTGATCCTAGAACAACCTACGTCAAGCATTACTCCAACACCGTGTTCACTTCCCGGACTCCGCTGAGAAGAGACCATCATGGTTACACACGCGGTTGGTGCATTTTAATTAAGTTAAGTTTTAGGTTATCTACAACCGGACATTAACAAATTCCCATCTGCCCATAACCGTGGGCACGGCTTTCGAAAGTTCAAATCCCTGCAGGGGAGTCCCAACTTAGCCCATCACAAGCTCTCATGGTCAACGAAGGATATTACTTCTCCCAAGACAATCCGATCAGACTCTGCATCCCGGTTACAAGACATCCTCGACAATGGTAAAACTAAACCAGCAAAGCCGCCCGAATGTGCTGACAAATCCCGATAGGAGCTGCACATATCTCGTTCTCAAGGCACACTTAGATGAGCCAGACGTCGGGTAGGCCAGTCCAGAGTTGCCCCTGGTAGCCCCGGACATCGCTCAGTTGGACCAACACTTAGAGAAGCACTGGCCCGGGGGGGTTAAAATAAAGATGACCCTTGAGTCCGCGAAACCCAAGGGAAAAAGGCTAGGTGGCAAATGGTAAAACCAATGTTGGGCCATGCTGGAAGAGTTTTATTCAAGGCGAACTGTTAAGGGGTTCCCATTATAACCCAACCGTGTAAGGAATGCAAAATCTAGGAATATAACACCGATATGACGGAAACTAGGGCGGCAAGAGTGGAACAAAACACCAGACAAAAGGTCGAGCCTTCCACCCTTTACCAAGTATATAGGTGCATTAAGATAAACAATATAATATTGTGATATCCCAACAATAAACATGTTCCAACAAGGAACGATCTCCAATCTTCACCTGCAACTAGCAACGCTATAAGAGGGGTTGAGCAAAGCGGTAACATAGCCAAACAATGGTTTGCTAGGACAAGGTGTATTAGAGGTTTGACATGGCAATTTGGGAGGCATGATAAGCAAGTGGTAGGTATCGTAGCATAGGCATAGCAAAATAGCGAGCATCTAGCAAGCAAAGATAGAAGTGATTTCGAGGGTATGGTCACCTTGCCCGCAAAGTTCTCAGAGTTGCCTTGATCCTCGTAAGTGAACTCAATGGGCTCCTCGATCACGAACTCGTCTTCCGGCTCTACCCAAGCAAGAACAACAAGCAAAAAGGAACACAATCAACCACGTGCAATGCTCAAGCAACATGATGCAAACATGGTATGATATACGGGATGCGGTATGTGATGCATATGCATGATTTGAAAAGGAATGATTGAACCTGGCCTCAACATAGAAATCGAAGAGTGCCACTGGAAAGTTGAGGTGATTTCGGTCGAAATCGATATAAAGAACACCGGAATCGGATGCACGGTTTGGAAATGGCAAGCAAAATAAATATGGCCACGGTCTGCGATAATCAGCAAGTGACCATCTAAATGCATCAAGAGCAAAATGCTACAGCACTCCAACATAGCAACAAAATACATGGCAGGGATCCACTCGTGATGCTTGACAAAAGATGAACACTGAGCTATGGCTAATTCACTCAATAACAGGTTCAAACAAGCATGGCAACAGTGCAAAAGATTACTGGTTACAGACTTCGTGAAATTAACATCATGTCAGGAATTTATCATCAGGAAGCAATCTTTAGAGCATGAAAACTACATGCTACAGGAACATATCATGGCAAAGCAAGGCATGGCATCAAGCTACTCTAAGCATATAACAAAAGTACCTTAGTGACCATGAGCCAAAAGGGATCAGAAAATACAATTTCAAGCATGTGAACATAGCAAAAAACATAAACAGATTAAGACTTGGTGAAAAACTAGAGCATGCAAAACAGTTACCAAATAGGCATGTTTACGAGCTCGATGCACTCACTACGAGGCATTGCATGACAAACTAAGCATACACCCATCAAGAAGACATGGCATAGAAGCTAGACATGGCAAGAACAACAACATAGAATGCACAGATCAACAACAACAAGCTCGGCAAAATCGCTAAACATGTTAACAATCTACTAGGAACATTTTATAGCAAAAGTAGAGCTCGATTGACTCAAGCTAGGGTGCTCCATAATTGCAAACAAAGATATGGATGGATAGAGCATCACAATATTAAAAAAAACATCCTTACTGATCATGATCAAAAGAGGCACGGATCACTAGGAAACAACATGAACATATGGCATAAAAAGAAAGACAGGGCAAGGACTTAGTGAAATTCTAAGTCCCTGAAATCAGCATCATTGAGTAAGCTACTTTGCTTGCTTGTGCTAGTCACCACAAAGATCACAAAAATACATGGCATACACCCCTGTAAAGATGGCATGGCATTCTATAAAACATATGTAGAGCTCAGGATCATAGCATGCACACATTAATCATGGCAAAAATGGCAAAAGTCTATTTGCTGAAACAGATCTGAAATAATCATCGCATATCCCTCTTCCAACAGCATTTCGGTCATCAACATGATCTCAAATGAAAATGATGCAATGAGATGAAATGATGTACTCGTCGAGATGAACATTTTGATATGCTACACGCACGAATCGGAGCTACGATGACAGAGTTATGACATGACAAAGTATGCAAAAAAATAACAGGAGGAGAGGGAAAGTCAACCGGATCTAGGGTTTGCACGCGCCCCGAGGTCAGATCCGAGCTCGCCGGAGCACTGTTCGCCGGAGAGAGCAGGCGTCTCCGGAGTGGAAGAGGAGCTCGCCGGGGACGTCGTGGGTCGCCGGAGGAGGAGGCGCGGCGGAGGGCGGCGGTCTCGGGCGGTGCTTGCGCGGTGGTGCGGCGGCCGGAGCTGCTGTGGCGGTCGCCGGAGATGGGGAAGTGCGGCGGCACCGGCGGAGGTGCGGCAGGTCGGCGGCGAGGCACGAGGAGGCGGGGAGGCGGCGCGGCGTGGTAGGTGCGGCGGTGGGCGCGCGGGCCTCGGGGGCCCCGGCCGGGCAGAGCGGGCCGGCGTGGCTGTGGGTGGTGGTGCGCCACGTGGCAGCCCCCAGTTGGCGCGGACGGCGGTGGCTGCGGGTGTCCGGTGCGCCCGGACGTGTCCAGCGCGGCGAGAGGGAGAGGTGCTAGGTTTAGGGTAGGGAAGACCCGAAAATATCGGGGGGATGCCTTTATATAGGGGTAGAGGGAGCTAGGAGGCTCCAAATTGAGCACAGTTTGCGGCCACGCGATCGTGATCGAACGGCCTAGGTGATGGAGAGGGTTTAGATGGGTTTTGGGCCACTTTGGAGGGGTGTTGGGCTGCAACACACACAAGGCCTTTTCGGTCCCTCGGTTAACCGTTGGAGTATCAAACGAAGTCCAAATGGCACGAAACTTGACAGGCAGTCTACCGATAGGAAACCAAGGCCACATGACAAGTCTCGGTCAAATCCGAAAACGTTTAACACCCGCACACAAAAAGAGGTAGAAAGGGACCACCGGAGGACATAGGTGCACCGGAATGCAAAACGGACAACAGGGAAAATGCACGCATGCATGAGACGAACACGTATGCAAATGCAATGCACATGATGACATGATATGAGATGCATGACAAAGACAAAACACATGAAGACAAAAACCCGACAACGAGGAAATAATATAACTTAGGGCCGGAAACGGCAAGAGTTGGAATATAAATAAGGTAAATTACATCCGGGGTGTTACAACACTCCACCACTACGAAAGGATCTCGGCCCGAGATCTAGGACTGGAAAAAACTCCGGGTACTCAGAACGGAGGTGATCCTCGCGTTCCCAGGTGGCTTCACCATCGGAATGATGTGACCACTTGACTTTGAGGAATTTGATTGACTTGTTGCGAGTCTTATGCTCAGTTTCTTCAAGAATAGCAACGGGGTGCTCATGATAAGATAGGTCTTCTTGGAGATCAATGTCTTCGAAGTTGACGGTGCGGTCAGGGGTCTTAAAGCATTTGCGGAGCTGAGAGACATGGAACACGTCATGCACGTTTACAAAATTGGAGGGAAGCTCAAGTTGATAGGCGAGATCGCCTCTCTTGCTGACGATCTTGAAAGGACCAACGTATGTAGGGGCAAGCTTCCTTTGATACCGAAGCGACGAGTACCTTTCATTGGAGAGACGCGGAGGTAGACATGGTCTCCGATCTCGAAAGCCAAGTCATGATGCTTACTGTCATAGTAGCTCTTCTGGCGCGATTGCGCGGCTTTGATATTATCACGAATGACTTTGCACATCTCTTCTGCCTCTGTGATCAAGTTATTGCCAAGAAGTTGACGTTCACCAGTCTCTGACCAGTTAAGAGGAGTACGGCACTTCCTGCCATAGAGAATTTCAAATGGGGCCTTGCCCGAACTCGCTTGGAAGCTGTTGTTGTAGGAGAACTCAGCATATGGAAGACAATCTTCCCACTTCATACCGAAAGAGATGACGCAAGACCTGAGCATATCTTCAAGAATTTGATTAACTCGCTCGACTTGGCCACTAGTTTGAGGATGAAAAGTTGTGCTGAAACGGATGTTGGTGCCCATGGCCTTCTGAAAAGAATCCCAAAACTTGGAGGTAAAGATGCTGCCCCGATCTGAAGAAATCAAGTGCGGAATGATGTGCAGAGAGACAATCCGAGAGGTATATAGCTCTGCCAATTGAGCTGCTGTGATAGATTCTTTGATAGGAAGGAAATGAGCCACTTTAGTGAGTTTGTCGATGACAACGAAGATAGCATCATTGCCATGCTTGGACTTTGGAAATCCAGTCACGAAGTCCATCTCAATATGGTCAAACTTCCATTCTGGAATGGCAAGAGGTTGGAGGAGACCAGCTGGTCGTTGGTGTTCTGCCTTCACTCTTCTACAGACATCACATTCATTCACGAACTGAGCAATCTCGCGCTTCATTCGAGTCCACCAATACGACTGCTTGAGGTCATGGTACATCTTTGTACTTCCAGGGTGGATAGAGAGGAGTGAATTGTGAGCCTCGTTCATAATGAATTAACGAAGGTCACCTTTAGGCACAACAATGCGATCCTCGAAGAAGAGAGTATCCTTGTCATCGAGACGATAGCACTTGTACTTCGGTTGACTCTTGGCAATCCCAATTTTCACCTTCTTCACCATAGCATCAAGAAGTTGAGCTTCGCGAATCTGATCTTCCAAAGTAGGAGAGACCTGGAGGTTGGCCAGAAATCCTTGAGGAACAACTTGCAGATTGAGTTTGCGGAAAGCTTCACAAATCTCGGGTTGGTAAGGCTTGAGAATCAGACTGTTGCATTAAGCCTTCCTACTCAATGTGTCAGCAATTACATTAGCCTTGCCTGGAGTATATTCGATACTCGGATTATACTCTTGAATCATTTCGACCCAACGAGTCTGCCTGAGGTTGAGATTAGGCTGAGTGAAGATGTACTTGAGACTCTTGTGGTCAGTGAATATGTCCACTTTTCTTCCCAATAAGAGATGTCTCCAAGTTAAAAGAGAATGCACAACTGCCGCCAACTCGAGGTCATGAGTGGGGTAGTTCTTTTCATTGGGCTTCAACTGGCGAGAGGTATAGGCCACAACTTTCTTCTCTTGCATCAACACTGCACCAAGACCTTGAAGAGAAGCATCACAGAAGACCTCAAATGGTTTGGATTCATCAGGAGGAGTCAGAACTGGAGCAGTGACTAACTTCTCTTTCAGGGTGTTGAAAGCGATGTCACATTCAGGAGACTAGACGCACTTCACATGCTTCTAGAGAAGGTTGGAAAGAGGCTTCGTGATCTTTGAGAAGTTCTCGATGAACCTTCGACAATAGCTTGCGAGCCCAAGGAAGTTGCAGAGTTGCTTCACGTTCTGAGATGGTTCCCAATTCACAATTGCAGACACCTTCTCAGGATTCACCGCTATGCCCTTGGCAGAAATGATATCCCAAGGTAGAGAACCTGATCGAGCCAAAACTCGCACTTTGAAAACTTGGCATAGAACTAATGTTCTCTGAGCTTATCCAGCACCAAACGCAAGTGCTTGGCATGATCCTCCTTGTTCTTGGAAAAGACCAAAATGTCATTGAGGTAGACCAAGACGAAGTCATTTGTGTAGGGGTTGAAGATGAAGTTCATCATGCGAGAGAATGTTGGCGGAGCATTGACGAGGCCGAAAGACATGACAGTGTATTCATATGAACCATAGCTTGTTCTGAATGCTGTCTTAGGGATATCTTGCTCACAAATGCGAATCTGATGATAGCCCATACGGAGATCAAGCTTGGAGAATACTTGAGCACCTTTTATTTGTTCAAACAACTCGTTGATGTTGGGAAGTGGGTACTTGTTCTTTATAGTCTTCTTGTTCAATGGACGGTAGTCGACACAGAGTCGGTCCATTCCATCCTTCTTCTTCACAAAAGAACACCACAGCCCCATGGAGAAGAACTTGGTCGGATGAGACCCATCTGCTCTTGAATATCGAGTTTCTTCTTTAGCTCCTTCAACTCTTCAGGTCCAAGCTTGTAAGGACGCTTGCAAACAGGTTCCGTGCCAGGCTCAAGATCGATGACGAATTCAACTGGCCGGTGCGGAGGCATTCCTGGAAGCTCTTATCGAAAGACGTCTTGATATTCACAAACGACTGGAATTTGAGAGATGGCATCCAGCTCACCCTTCTCATTGAGAGAAAACAGACGAATGGTATCATCCCTTGCGGCAAAGACAATTACATCCTCAGACGAATGAGTAAATTGAATCTGCCTGGCAGCACAATCAAGGTGAGCCTTGTGCTTAGAAAGCCAGTCCATTCCAAGAATAAGATCAATATCCAAGTTACCAAGGACCACTAGAGAGGATAGAAACTTATAGTCGCCCAACGTGATAGTAACATCCGGGG